>NC_057799.1:352362000-352455018 GCF_018294505.1 Triticum aestivum
CTTAGGAAGCTATCAGTTTCCGACACACGTTCATTCTTTCTCTCCATGTTTCGATCTCTAACTCTCTCAACTATACACACCCTCCATTGCACCCCATGTCGAGCTCTCTCTCTCTCCCTCCCACCCTCTCTCGCTAGATACATGCATTGCCTATCTAGCCCCCAACCTCTTGTGTGCATGCATGCACGTTGTCTATCTAGGTCACTCCCTCGAGACTGTCTCACTCTTTCTTCCGCACGGCGGGCCACACTCGCTCAATCTCGCTCTCTTTATCTGAGTCTCGATTAACCTCGTTTTCTTTCACACACAAATGATATATCTCCCTGTTCAGGCCTCGATCAACATACTTTATACTCTCTCATGTAGATTGTCTATCTAGGTCAGTCCATCCAAGCCGCCCCCACTTTTTTGACCTCATGGCAGGCCATGCTCGCTCAATCTCTCTCTCCCTCCCTCTCTCTCTGTCTCTCTTTGTATGTCTTGATTGGCCTCGCTCTTTCTCGGACACAAACAATATATCTCCATGTTTGAGCCCAATTCGACATATTCATATTGTATACTCTCTCACACACATTGTCTATCTAGGTCACTCTCTCCAACCCGTATCACTCTTTCGATCGCACGACGACCCACACTCGCCCAATCTCTCTCCCTTTATATATGTAATCGATTGACCTTGCTTCCTCCCACGCACAAAATATATCTACATGTCTGTGACTGGATCATCTCTCAAGATCTATCTTACAGCCCTCACCCTTCCCAAAAGCTCAATTGCACAATATCTCTCCAGAGCATATATATCTTTTCAATGAATGCCGGACCACATCACTTTGTCTCTCTATCTATATGTATCTCAATTGACCTTGCTTTCTCACGCCGTATCTTCCACACATTGAAGCTACCTCTCCATCCCACGCAAAGCCGGAGCTATTTACATTGCGAGGGGGACTCCAACCTTGGATTAATTTATGTAGGCATTTATTCCGGTGGTAGATTATATTTTCATAGCATTCGGCCCACAACTACTCCAAACACCGTTGCAACCCCCACACCTCCCCCAATTGATTTCCCTCTGGCTCGGTCATCGCTCTCTCGCACGTCCTTTGTCGTCTTCAACGTCGCACCATGGTATTATTGCAAAAAACTCTAATTATTACAAATAAGCTACAAAACTACACACCGATAGTCCACTTGGAATGGACCAAATTTCGACCCACAAATTAAAGTGCCACAAACTACACACCGAGGGGCCCACCTGTCATGAAACAAATTTGGACCCATATACAAATTAAAAAATAAAGGACGAGCATCGAACATGCGACCAGGGCCTTCAAGCCGCACGTCAATAGGCAACATACATAGAACAGCAATGTTTGTTGTACCCCCCTTTGTTCATATAATGTTTTTATATTACCACAACCTATTTAATGGATAACATGTAATATTATTTTTAGTACATTAGTGGGACCGGCTCGTTAGCACGTACTATTCGCCTTCACTTACTGGTGGGTTCCATGTGTGCTCTCTCTCTCCTCCCCTTCTGCGTTTAGACGCACGGGCAAACACGAAGAACTCGCGGGCGATGTTGCCGTTGACCATATCTGGACGCGTTCACAAGTTACGGCACCAGTTTCACGTACTAGTAATACTAGTCAATGTGTACGTGCAATGTACGTTAATTTGGAAGTATATTAAGTGCATGCGGATATTAAGTAGGATATTATTTGCGTGTTATTATGTGATTAGCACTATTTTTGGCATGAAATTAACTGCACGCTAAACGTGTTGAGCGCTCGACATGGAAGCAGTCTAGGTCGTTGGATGAGAAGGAATACATGTGGCTTGATGACGTTTTATATTTAATTTGATACGGCTCTAGCAGAACATTCAATCGATCAAACCATAGATTTCATTCAGTCTGACTCCGACTTTACATTCATACGAGGATCGATCTAAAATAAACAGAAATGATAAACGTTCGGATTTTAAGCATGGCAATCCGAACGTTTTTCATGGCAAATTTAGATTACGCGGCGGCGGCGGCGTCGTCTTGCGGTGGGAAGGGGCTCCTCTGCCGTGCTCAGTGTGTCATCGAGCCACTGACCGACGGCGACGGTGGCGTCGTGCGCCGTTGTTGGCGTACTCCTGGACGTTGGCCCTAGCTTCAAGGAAGGCCACAATGTTCTGGACTTCGGTCTCCAGGAGCGAGTCAACTGGCGGGAGGAGGCGCTTGGCGTTGGTGCAAGGAGGCGCTTGGCGTTGGTGCAAGGAGGCGGCCGACGGCGGCCATCCATGCCGCTGAGGGGGGCACTGGCACCCGCGCGGGGACAGGCGCTGGCAACGGCGCGGCGGAGACATTCGTGTGCACGGGCACCGGCACGGGCACGCACGTCAGTGCACGCGCAGGCGCATGCGCTGGCAGGTGCACCGGCACGGGCGTGCACGTCAGTGCACGCGTAGGCGCATGCGCTGGCAGGTGCACGGGCGCGTGAAAGTCGGTGGGGACCTCGTGGAATCCCGTGGCATCAAGCTCGGCGACAATGTGCGGCTCCCAGCCCATCAATGCCACGGGGATGGGCGCTGGCGCAGTCGGGGCGACGGGAGCCGGAACGGGAGCGGGGACAGGCGCGGCATCTTCCTACAAGGCCGGTTCAAGCTCGTCCCAAAGCGCCTTATGTTCTTGAGACTCCAGCTGGGTGTCTTCCTTAGGAAACTGGAAGACTAAGGGCAGACCATCGAGATGCGACATGGCGTATGTTTAGGTCAGGCTGGTTGAAGGTAGACGACAGGAGAATCGGAGAGGAAGAGAGAAGATTGTAAAGATACCGGGTAGTGCAGGGTTGATTTTAAACTGCGGCGGCGGCGACATTCAAAGTGGGAGCAGTTGGGACAAAGGTGGGCGGCGGAGCCTGGTCAAAGGGCTCACCTCCCGGTGAGCCTGCGCAGCGGTCTGCTCGCACGCCTCCCTGTCAGCCGGCGCAGTGGTCTGCTCGCATGCCTCCCATCGACTCACACGCTTGCTCGGACGGCACCTGTCGATGAGAAGCGGGACTCGTGGCGGCACGTAAACACCCACGGTTTCAATAGTGAAAGCGTTCGCCTTAACATGACAGGTCTTTGTTCCAAAATACCTTGGCTCTTCATTTGTGCAACTTGTCGTAAGTAGCTTGTCTCAAATTGAAGAAAAAAATTACAAAGGAATATTTGTGCCATATCACGTGACCATGCTCAGTTTCATGAATTTCTGGTCACTTTTGGATTTTCTGAAATTTAAAATCCAGGATTCGAAACAACATCATAACGTGCATCATGCAATAAATTTTCATGCGATACATCTGTCCTGTTGTATTTCTTAAGAAAGGATTTGGTTAAACATTTTGCTTAGTTAGACTTCAGACAAGTTATATATGCAGAGTAAAAGGATAATCCGTCTGTACCAGTGCATTGCCTGATATATTAACTCTTTTTTTAGGGGTCCCTGATATATTAACTCAAGTAGTACTAGGCACGAACAAACGGGCTCAATTCTGTGCTCATCCTGGTGTAGTAGTAGTAGTACTAGGCAATGCAGTTGACGGGTGACCTTAGGGAGCGGCGACCGAGGGAATTGAACCATGCTCGGCGCGGTAGATAACGTTGTCTAGTTACTAAATCATCCCTCCATTGTTCATCGATAGTCATTATGGACTGGGGACATGAGGGGAATTTCCTAGGGCTGGAATTCTGGTCGCCAGATATTTCGACTCGAAACGCGGAGGCTCGACTGGTTGGGGCTGGCTAATGTGCGTACCACGCACGCCACCAGAAGGACACGAGCCCGTTTTTTTAGGATCAACACGAGCCAAGGTGTGGCTGGTACACCGTTGGGTACCATTCGAGAATACGAAAGGAATCTTTTAAATTGCCGAACGAATCTATGTGTATTATAATGCCCGTATTTTCCTTGCAAATAGTAATCTCGACGTGGTAATTGATTTATGACGAGTTCTTAAATTAGAGTGAGTTTGTGATATAGTGATCTGAACGTGGATTTCACATTTCATGGTATCCCTAGTAAGTTTTTCATTGCAAACTCAAATTTAAAAGATGAACAATATGGTGGTGAGAAAACTTTGTATGTATCAAGCATATGCCCCCCCCCACACACACACGAACACAACAACAATCCAATAAGTATAGTGCATCTAATTTTCCAAACCATGCATGTGTGACACGAATTCAAAAATACACCTTCTGTTCCTAAATATTAGTCTTTTAGAGATTTCAACAAGTGACAACATACAGAGCAAAATGAGTGAATATACACTCTAAAATATGTCTATATACATCTGTATGTGCCAGTCCATTTGAAATCTCTAAAAAGACTAATATTTACCAACGAAGGGAGTAAAATGTAAGACATGCATGGTCCTCAATTCAATATTTAAAATGAACAGGAAACTGAAACATGAATATTAAGTCTAGTACTACAGTACATGCAAATGTTGTGTTTAGGCGGAGCTATGTAGATTGTCGGGGGTTAACCCCTCGACCTTAGATAAATTTGTGAAGCTCTGTTTAGGATTGTTTAGATTATATTTGTCCCCACCCTAGCTCCCAAACACCGATTGGTTGTGCACCCCCCCCTCCCCGAGATAATATCATCTGCCCCCACACCTTAGATGCTATATGCTGACACTAGTTGCTTGGAGCTTATAGATCTGAGATATAGCAGCTCACGTGATGTCTTAATATTTTTACAGGAAACCTTAATGAGTTTGAGAATTGCACACAATTTGTACAAAAACTACTCAGATGCCCTCGGATCCCATATCCAACGACCTCAAAGCTCGTAGCACCATAGCATCTAAGATGAAGGAGGACATCATATTCTCTTGTATGTAAGAATATCATGTGCTACCACACTTTAGATGCTTTGGTGATACAAGATCTTCGGAGCCGTTGGATTTGGGACCCAACAACTCCTCGGTGGATCGAATGGTTTTTTGCAGAAAAGCCCCCAAAGAGTTCAGCCACTGCTTACAAGCACAAAGACTGCTCAGATGCCATTGGATCTCAGATCAAACGACCTTGAAGCTCGTATCACCGTAGCATCCAAGCTGCGAGAGCACCTGATGTTTTCTCGCATGGGTGAATATGAGGTGCTCCTGCACCATAGATTATATGGTGATACGAGTTCATGGAGATCTAACGACCCACAGTAGGAGGTTTGAATGTTCTTGCAATATACGACTAACAGAGATTGGGAATTGCACAGAAAGTACAAGTACTACGCATGTGCCATCTGATCACAGATCATAAGACCTATATGCTCATATCACCGTAGCGGCTAATTAAGCTACGGGGAGCACCTAATATGAGCAATGGGGAGCCGTTGGATCCAAGATGCAGCGGCACACACGAGGCTTGAATGTTTTATTTGCAAAAAAACTTTTGAGAGTTTGACAAAGACTACTCCCAAGCCATTGGATCTCTCTTCCAACGATGTAAAAACTCATATATCGCCATAGCATCTAAGCTGCGGGGTGGATGTGATATTCTATGCCGTTGTCATTTTTGTTCGTAAACTTGCAAAGTACGTGTAACTCGTGCCGTTACTTGTCTAACCGCGCAAAGTGTTTGTTCAAAAAAAACATCCTACACTGAAATATTGGAACAACACACGGGGGTCCCACTTGTCATTGATCAAATTTGGACCTAAAACTAACAAATCTGAAAGAGGAGATTCGAACTGGCAACCTGGACTACCAAGCATAAGTCGATAGCCTGAAACAACAAGGGTTGTTGGCTTTGTCCCATAACTTGATTTTATACAGTATTACGTTCAGTAGAGTAGAGGGAGTGCCTCGTCAACATGTGCATGACCGTTGACTCACTTAC
Source organism: Triticum aestivum (assembly GCF_018294505.1). NCBI lineage: Eukaryota > Viridiplantae > Streptophyta > Magnoliopsida > Poales > Poaceae > Triticum > Triticum aestivum. Next base: position 352,367,881 of record NC_057799.1, read on the forward strand.
TAGTGGGTCCCAGGTCTGCAATCTCTCTCTCCTCTCCATCGTCTAACCTTTAGACGCACGGGCACACACGAAGAGCGGCGCTAGCTTGCCGTGGTGTTATTATAACTAAAAAAGCTTGGAAAATAGAAGAATCGCCTAGAACAAGAGACGTTGTGGCTGGTCGAGATGGAGCTAACCACACCTATCCTCTGTGCCACGTTAGCATGATGAAGCTGTGTGGCTAGTGGGTGTTTTCGACCGACTAGCTGGGTCCCGAGGTCGAACCATAGGTACTACTACATCTGATATATTTTTACACGCACATTTTTCCTCCGTGCCGAGACGTGGCACACCCTACCGTGCAGTTTCGGGGTCCTCCCGGGTGGTGCACGCATATATTCTTCTTGCCGAGATGTGGGACGCCCTACCGCGCGTTTTCTGGGTCCTCCTCAGTGGTAGCGCCGAAGCAAGTAAATGAGTTGTCAAATCACGAAAGACCACCTTTCCCGCCAAGTACATCAGTGAAGCACGGTGGCTAGCTAGTTGGGCTAGTGCGACCGATTAGTTGGGCCGCTGCCACATTTGTTTTTTCACCCTTTTTTTATCTCCTTGCCGGCAGGTAAATTTAAATATCCACCGCAGCGTTGCTCTAGTCTTTGGGTGCGGCAGGTGCGGCAGGATTTTTATTTTTTGATTGACGGGAGTAGGCGCAGCAGGATTTTTAATTTTTTGATTGACGGGAGCAGGCGCGGCAGTAATTAGTCATGATGACTCCACCTGTAAAACCCACTGCTCCCTGATGTGAGAAGTCATCGACTGGTGTTTTCCCATGGTGAAAACCTAAAGATTCCCCGCTCCTCGGCTGGTTCCCTCCGCCTTCCCGTAAATTGCATTGCCTTTCAGCCGTTTCGCGCCCTTTGCTTCCTCTCCCCATTGCTTCTACCTGGTGCCATGGCGCTGCAGCAGATCACGGAGTCTGAGGTGAGGCGCCTGACACAGAAGCTCGAGGCCAAGGATGCGGAGCTCGGGGCCAAGGACATGGAGCTCCGTGAGCTCAAGGAGGAGAGGAGTGACATGCTCCTCCGTTATGTGTGGGAGTTCACGGAGCTTCAAAAGCGGCAGGCGTCCACCACAAAGATGCTCGAGGCGTCGGCGGTGTTGCTGCAGAAATCGGGAGATACGATAGGCCGTCAGGGGAGGCGGATGGAGCGCGAGCGGACCGATCGTGACGAGGTCCATGATCGCCTCAGCCACTTGGTGGACAAAGTTGCCACGCACGTGTTGCGGCTACGCGATGCCTACCGTCGTGCCAGCGCGACCATGCCGGCCGTCGGGCTAAACCCGTTCGACCACCCCGTCGACTTCAAAGAGCTGCGGCTTCTTGACCTTGTCTCCTTCTTCACCTATATCTCCGAGGAGCTAAGCCGTCTCCGTGCGATGGTGGGGGCGGAGCTGGACAAGGAGGGGTTGCGGGCTGCAGTCACCGTTGCCGGGTGAATCCTCTTAGGGCTCCGTCATCGGAATCCATTCGTGCCATTGGACGCCGTCTTTGACGAGCGGGCCGTTGCACCCTGCATCACCAACGTCGTGCGCCTCGAGAAGCAGAGGGACTTCGGTGGTGTTTAGGCGTCCTCTGCATGGGCATGTCCATGTCTCGGCGCAACATGACCGTTGGATCAAAATCAAACGGTGCAGATCAGTCACTGTAGCACAAAGCGTGTGGGTGTGTTTGGTTGCATTCTCATCTCAATATAGTTACATTATTGTTCATATAGTTGACATGCGCACAACATCATTTGCTATCGCCATATCTTACTCCTACACTACCAACAAGATTATGTAGTACTGACGTATGAACCACTGCACATGCCTAGTAGTAGGAGCACTGTGTATGTTCAAGTGGCTACCGTGTTTCGCACTCCTCCGTCGTAAGAGTGGAAACGCTTGTTGTAATCATTTTTTTCTTCAGAAAAAATAGTGAACTCGCTCTACCATGCGCATCCTCCTCGACGGTTGTCGGGTACTTTGCTACTCACTTTCGCCGACGTGTGGGACAGCCATCATCAGGGTCCACCAGCCATGCACTAAATTACTCCGTAGTAGAGTGCCCAACTGCACAGTAGACTTCCCCGATCGAAGCGTCGCAGTAATGCCCAATGAGCCGTCAAATCACAAAACCCCCTCCTTTCCAGCGGTAAGTTGGACGGACAAAGCAACCATCATTTCACTCTTCTCTCTCAGCTTCCTCTCTACCCAACCGTTGCTTCTCCCTCATCTTGTTCCTCATTTCTTCCAGAAAACACCGACCTGCTTCTGCCATTGTTCTTCTCTCCCAAAGAAGGAAAGGTGAGCGCATCAATGGTGTTGATTCTGGCCAAGGCCCGGTCTTGCAACCCCGATACTGATCCTATAACTCCCTCTCTATTCTTCTTTTGGGTTTGTGATTATGGTTTCTTTTCTTTTATTTATGTTTGATAGTTTCTTGATGGATGCCGGAGCACCGGCCGAAGTGATGTCTATGGCTCTGGCAAAAACCGTCGAGGCTCATGGTACGAAGAAGCGCAAGCACCCCGCCGATACTACCGCAGACAAACTCAAAGCCATCATCCTGTCCAAGCCCCCCTCTCCGGGATCCCTCATTAAGCAAGTCCAGGTAATATCTCTTCTTGACGATCTTTTTCTCGGTCTTTATCGTGTTTTTCATCTAACACGCAGTACTAGTACTAGTAGTACCACTTTCTGGGTGATCTTGCATGTGATTTTTGTGTGCCAAATGGCGGTTCTAAATTCCTCATTTGACCAAAACATGCAAGAGGTTGACACTGATTTCTTATAGATTACTTTCAACTACTTTATGAACATCACTGCTACCTTTGAAGAGGGTATATTTGCATCAGTAACTTGTCTTATGGATATTGCAAGTAATCCCTCTGCTCTCATGTCTTTGAAGAGATGTTCTAGTGTCTTTATTCACTCATTTCTGTGCGTATGTGTAGTCATATATGGAGTAAAATATCAAAAAACATCTTATATTTCTGAACGGAGGTAGTAATAAAATATTTGGTTTCTGTTTGAATTAGAACCAGGTCCGCGGTGGCTCAAAGTCATGCCGTGTGAACTGGAAGACCTGAGGATGAGTTCTACTGCTAAACTATCCAGCTGTTGTGTCCTTGTCGCGACGTGTCCTGAACTAGTGTTTTCCTGTAGCATTGTTGTCAGGCGTGTTCTCGAGGCTGTACTTGACCACAACAATTTCCTGGCTGTGCCTTCGATTACGAAGGGTGTGGTTCTTGTAAAGCTTCCCGACAAATCTGATGCGTCCTGTCTTCATCGCCATGTTTATGAGTGGAAAGACCACTCTGTTAGGTTCTCCAAGGTTGACGAGATGGTGACTTTGCTTGTCTGTAGTAAGTACTATTGTTCAGTACTTGATTTGTGTTTTTGAACCCTGTATTGTTTAGTACTGCCGCTTTTGGTGTGTGGTGAGTCCTGAGAACAGTCTATGTTAATGTTTGTCCACTCAATTCAGTCTGTATATTTTGAAGTATCCAGATCATCTTTTTTGTGAGGACGGTTTATCAATTATAGTTACACTCCAATATCTGTATGCATTGCAGGGTTTATCGCACCCACCAGGATTTCCAGTCCCATGGATGTTCGGTCCATACGATTTGTCACGACCTTTGGACTGTCCTGCTTGTGGGAGTAGGTGGGGGCCTGCATGCCACGCGTAGTTGGATGACCAATCTTCTGTTTAGTACTTCAACATAGTGATTTGCTGGTAAGGATTCACTCGTGTCACATCAAGTAAATCTTATTGATTTACTGTCTACATCTTATTGATTTAATGTCCTGTTTTCTTTCTTTTGCTGCAATTTTACGACGCAGGTTTTGCCATGTGACATTCATCACAGAATAAACCATTTGGTTTGCTCTACGATGGATATTTTTGCAGGTTTCACTTATTATGTCGTGTCAGTAACGAAGGCACTGTCCATCACTTATATTACTGGAAAAATTTGATCAGTCTGTTGTCTGAGTACAAGCTGAATCCCTATGATGAACTACAGTTTGGTTTAACAAACACGCCACAATTAGTCCTTCTCGCGTTTAAAAGAAATGAAGAAAAAGACTAGATCACGGTCACGGAGCCTAGTCAAGTTAGAAAGCTGATCATAGCAGATCAGCCACGATCGCCGCTGTCTCGCACATTGGTACCACCTTCAGCAACGGATTGAGCACCAGCAGTTGCTCTTGCACTGATAGCGGCAGTAGCTCAGTCTGATCCAGCTGAGGATTGGGCACCGACCGCGTCAGCGGATCAGGCTGATCTACGGGAGGATCGGGCATCGACACCGGCACCTGCTCCGACACTGGCACCAGCTCTACAAGGAGCACCATCTCCGGCAGCAGCAGCGGCACTACCAGTCGCACCGGCCCGGGCACCAGCAACGGCTTCGGCACCTGCACTAACACTTGCACTTGCATCTGCTCCGGCTCGTGCAGCGGCAACAGAACCAGCAGTTGCACTGGCAACAGACTGCGCTGCAGTTCGCACTTCATATACCAAAGTCCTTACAAAAACCGACATGTCCACCTTCTTGGTAAGCATTAGCCGCCCAAGTGCTTCGTTCTTTTTTCTTTCCATGTTGTTTCACATGATTCACTGTGTTGATCTAACTGTTTGTGTATGTCTTCTTGTTTGCAAACATAGAATTCCTAGAGCAACGAGGGAGTCGTTCAACAATCCGGGCAACCGTGGCCAAGTTTCTCTTACCATGCGCAGCCTTGGTGTGAATGAACCTGCTCAATATACCGTAAGTACAAAGGATGGTCGCATGATGATTGATGCTAAAGGATGGTCAAGGTTCAAATCTAAATCATATCTTGCGATAGGGGATGATGTCAAAATCGAACTTTCTCGGCAAGGAGAGCTGGTCCAAATCAACTTTGAAATTCTTCAGTAGCAGCACGCAACTGTTGAACTGATCTATCCTCTGAGAGATTTTGATGTAATACTCTGGCATGGTGAAACAAGTGTCCTGTGTGTATAAGTAGTACGACAGTATCGTTGATAGAATTGCAACTTTGATTGCTTGTTAGGAACTGTCCTTTGATTTCATTCCAACAGCTGCCGTGCTTTATTCAATTTTGTGTATTCGCCTTGCGACAGCATCTAAAACCAGCGCCATACCGACCGCTTGCAATATGAAAAGCGCTGAGGTAGAACACATGGGCCCCCAAACATGCAGGCCCACCGGCCTGTGGCCCAAAGTCCAGAACCGTGAGCCTGTCTGAGTATTTCTCAGCTGAAACCCCATAATGCACGTGTGTTGCACGTAACATCAAGATGCATTTGTATGAGTATTTTATCTTGTGAGAGAAAAGGATGAATGAGGGAAAGCCTTATTTGCAAATGTGGAGAGGTGTGTGGGTACCTTTTTGCAAAATTGCCATAGTTTCCTTCCTATCCGTCAGATATAAATCGGACGGCCTATATTGCAGGATGGCAGGCACACCATCATCACCAACTCGTCTATATCGTGTTAAAAAAACTCTGTTTTTTATAAATATATATGTTATATATATTCCCCTTGATTTTTCTTATGTATAAAGTTGTGATATAAAAGATCTTTATATTTCTTTACAGAGGGAGTATCTCTCTGTCACAAATATATTTATGTGTAACTAGTTACTCCTGTATTTGTACTTCCTTTCGCTGATGTGTGGGGCATCCGGCAACGGGGTCCACGTGCCATATGCACCAAATTAGAGTGCATAACTGCACAGTATACACACCCCGGTCGTAGCGCCGCAGTAATGCCCAATGAGCCGTCAAATCACAAAAAACCCCACCTTTCCAGCTTTAGCAGTAAGTTGTACGCACGAAGCGGCAATATTTCACTGGGCCTGAATCTCCTTCTCCCTCGTCTGCTTGTTCAGAGAAAACCCCCGCTCGGCGATTGCATAGGGTTTTCTCATGGAGAACCTGGTACGAATTCTTCATCCATCCCAGATAAATCCAAGTCCCTTGATCGCGGGTACTCCTAGGATGGCAGCCGCCGCCGTTGATGCATTTTTCTTCCTATTGAATCTAGTGTGTTTCATTTGCAGTGCCCAAAGTGCGAGGACCCTACAGGTTTCTGCGCCCTCGGCGAGACGCCACACTTGTTCCTTCTCATCCTAACATAGGATTTTAAAACACGCACAGTATGTTCCTAGAATCCTCTTTTCTATCCGGGAGGGTGGGGTTTTTTGAACATGCTGTGGACTAATTTGGAAACTTGGATTGCTATATTTGGATAAAAGGTACTAGCACCATGGTCAACACTGACGTGAAGGAGGAAATTATTTCTAGATTTGGATATAGGGAATACATTGTGTTCTCATATTATTTTTCCTGCAGTGCATTCCTTGCTATGCCAGAACACATGTACTCAAGATGCTCGGCCTTGCCATAACTGAATACACCAGTTTAATGGTCACAGTGAAGACAAGCCATGGATATAAGTTTCGAGTTGGGTTCATGAACCAAGAAGATCGCTGCTTTTTATGGTCGAACTTGGATAAACTTTCTCAAGTGTTATGGACTGAAAGTTGGCGCACGAATGTTGATGGAAATAGCAGAACCTGGTCTAATCTTCACTGCGATCTTCCACCCCGACGTCGTTCCAATTGTTCATCCATGTTAGTTTTGTATTTGGTTCTTGCTTCTTGCCTCGATTACTTCTTAATCCACCTATTCTGTCTAACTAATCACAATTTAACTTTAGAAGTAGCAACGAATCTCTCACGAAGATGCTACTTCTAACTAATATTTTCTTATAATTGGTGGCACGTGTAGGTTTTTTCAGAGTTAAGCGGGCTACCCGTTTGTTATTCTATAAGAACTCGGCTGTTACTCATGGCACTGAAGTTGACTTGGACGACATCCACAAGTTCCTACATTTTGTTGACCGTCTTGAGGTCCTTGTGGGGCGTTTCAATGGTCGAAGGCGATGTGGGATATGTGTGCCACTGCTGCACTCGTTGAACAGTTCCAAATGTGTTGAGAAACTTATGGTACGAGCTGTTTTCTGTTATATATTTGTTCATAAACTCTTGCTTATGCACAGTTTTACAGTTGTGATCTTCTTGAAACAAGAACTGCCCGGGTCTATTGTTCCTATACAGATGCCTGACCATGGTCGGGTCAGACTTGCGCTTGGTCACAACATGATGTTTATGTCGACCTACTCCATTCCCCTTGGAGGTGAAAAGATACTTATTCATGGGTGGTCTCAAATAATGAAGGCCTGTCCATCTTGGAGAATAGGACAGAAGATTATGTTCCTGCTTTTCCATGGCTCTAAAGCGAATATCCTGTTTATTGACCACATTGCGAGATGAAGAGGTTGTGGATGCGCGGGGTGGCGCCTGGGCCTTGTCCTGGGGCTTGGCGGCCTCACCCTTTGGTTAACTGTAGGCAAAGTAGCACTGTTCGAGGCGTGCTTTGTACGGTTGAACCTATATAAGTACTCATACTGTTTTCAGCTATGGTTGTTAAGTGCCCGTACTGGTTTCAGTTAAGGTTGTTAAGTACTCTTGTTGCTTTTACAGTCTATCGTGTTTCTTCAGTCCTGTCTTCCTCGAGCCGCCAAAACCAAACCAGCGCCGGCGGGGCCGCCTGCTTCCGCCTCCCACGGCTAGCTGCGCCTCAGCGCACGCATCGCCGCCCCACCGTCTCCTAAATCATTAATGCCGACCTCCGAGGCCTCGCCGTCGTCCTTCGCGCGCTTTGCTGCGCTCGCCGCGGCGCCGCCCTCTCGCGTTGTCAACATGGTCAACAAACAAGAGGAATCGGCAAAGGACTATACATGGAGAGGATGACAGTAGGGGCCCACCATGTCCATGGCCGGACGCAAGGAAGTTCCTCATTTTTTGTTATATATATATACTCCATTGTCAGCGTATGGAAAAAGAAAATGCTTCCTGCTAGTGGTTTCCTGACATCTAGGACCCACGACATTGTCAGCGTATATAGTCAATAGACAAGAGACCAACACAAGATCGGCTGACACCTGGGCCGTAGCTACTCGAGCAGTATTTTTTTATTGTTGAGACGGAGCAGGGTTTCAACTGAGCTGTGGCCCGTCTAGCCCAGGCTTATATTTTATGTTCACCACATGACCAGCCCAGCTATTTTTTGTTTGTGAAAATGAGCCCAGTTTATTTTTTCTGAAGAATACCCAATCCAGGCCTACTTATTTTTCTACGCCCTGATGTGCTGCAACTCTTTCAAGACGCCTGCAAATCTTGAAAGTAATATGAAATGGGCTATAAATATAAAAAGAGATGACAAATTGGCAATTACTTTATAATTTCTGAATTTTTTCACATTTTCAGATTCCAATTTCACTGGGCTTTAACCTAATTCAAATATATATTCAAAGTACTTTAAATCTGGCTCGACATTTCGGTATTAAAAATAGTTTGGAACCCACAAAAATATGCGAAATTTCGTTTAAATTTTTAACCCTGGCCCTGGCCAACAAAAAAATGGACTGCAATAAATTGCATAAGAAGTTGCAATGAGCTAAATATAAATCATTAAAAAAAGAAAAAAGTCCATTTTACTCCCCTGAAGAAAATGGGTTGTTCGCATAACCCCCTGAACTTTTTTTTGGTTCACTTAACCCCCCAATCTTATCAATACAGTATAAAAAATCATCATTGGTGGTTTGCACGGGTGGTTTTGCTGACATGGCCGAGGTCAAAGTGGTTTGTTGACTAGTGGGCCATGTCGTAGCGCTCTGGGCTATCGTCTTCCTCAAGCACACGGCATATGTGCTCGCCACCGCCACCGCCACCGCCATGCTCTGCCTTCTCCCTCCTCTGCCATCCACTGCCACACTCTCCCTCCTCTACCCTCGACCGCCACGCTCGCCCTTCTCCCTTGTTTGCCCTCTCTCACAACTCATTCTTCCCCTATCTCTCGGATTCGAGCACCGCCGCGAACAACATAGAGCGGTGCCCGCCGTAACGTAGCCACCAGCCACCCCTCACCAAACCACCATGTCCCAAGCCTCCAACATCTCACGCCGGTCCTGTGTACCAAAGGATTCGAGCCCCAAAGCCCGGAGCCGAGCCAATCGAGCTGTCTTCTCCAACTGGGGCTGTCGGACGCCGGCGACCGATTTGCCGCGCACGGACGATCCCCGGCCTAGCCTTCGCCCCCATTAGACTCGTGCTGAGCCTCTCCCAGTTTCCCATCTCCTCTAGAGCTCGAACTCATGTTGTAGCCATCGTCCACACGAGCTGAGCGCCGCCGTCCGCCATGGCTGACGTGCTCCTCGTTCCGAGCTCCCCTTGTGTCATTCAGTTGCCTGCCGTTCTCCCCTTGGTCCGTAGATTCCATACACCAGCCTAGTTTTCTCGGGTTCTAGCTGTAACGTCGATGTCGTCGGAGCCATGGCTCTGCCGCCGCTCAGATCCGCCGCTTGCCTGCTTCTGGCCACCTTAGAGCCTCCCGCGACCAACCATGGATGCACGCGAGCGCGGGCTACACCCTGGAAATCTCCAACGCCGCTATCGTGGCCTCTGGTGGGACACCGCCGTGATTTGAGGTCATCGGCGGTTATCCCTAGCCGTACCGACCGACGTGGCATCATTAGTTTAGGATGACTAAGTATAGTCTGAAACACTGACATGTAGGTCCCCTCTGTTAATGATGCAGAAATGGCTAAATTAATCCCATGTTTGTCTATGCACAACTGAGATGTGGGCCCCATGTGTCAAGTTTGACTTGGCACAGTCAGCGTTGATCGGGCCCAGTAGTCAGTGAGGTTGTCTAGCTTAGAGGGACCCACCAGCAAGTCAAATACCGCCTTTGACCATGTCCAAGTCATCAGCCTACCGAGGTAAACCAGTCAAGGATGTTATTTGACCGGTATGGGATAGTTGAGGGGGTAAGGGAACCGAAAAAAACATCAGGGGGTTATGTGAACCACCAAGTTTATTCAGGGTAGTAAAATGAACTTTTTTCTTAAAACAATAGGGAATGGTCTGACTTGTGGGCCTATTAAGTTGACGCGTATGCAAGATTTTTTTTACTTATTATATACGACAACAAACGATTCTAGCAGACGTAACCGTTGGATGTCAATCCAACGGCCGTCGTGTTTCTTCAATCTCTGATCTTCTTGCTCTAGCCGCCAAATCCAGCGCTGGCGGGACCGCCTGCTCCCGCCTCCCGTGGCCGGCTATGCTGCCGCGCAGGCCTCACCGCCCCTACTACTCCCACCGCTGGCCAGGCCATCCCTCTACTCACCCACATCCCTCCACTGCTGTGGCTTCGCCGCCTCCGCGTCATTCCCTTCCTGTGTCTCGCCGTCGTCCATCGCGCTGGTGTTCTCGGCACGACGAGGTCAATGTTGTCAACAAACGACAACATCGGAAGAGGGACGTACATGGAGAGGCTGACAGCTGGGACCCACATGGTCCATGGCCGCACGCAAGCAAGTACCTCCTTATTACGCCAAAAAGAATGAATATTCCCGCTGACAGCTCGGACCCACCAGCTATATCTTCGCACGCAAGGAAGTGCCTCCTTATTACGCACAAAAAAATGAATACTCCCCCTGCTAGCTGGGACCCACCATAGTGGGAGGCTGACTTGTGGGCCTACTAAGTTGACGCGGACGGAGGGCTTTGTCAACTTAGTCGACAAACGATTCTATCACGAGTGATCATTGGATTGTTAACATCCAACGGTCGTCCAGCTTCTTCAACCTCTGATTTTCTTGCTCCAGCCAACCAAACCACCGCGTGCTCTTGCCTCCCGTGGTCGGCTGTACTGCCGCGGAGGCCTCACCGCCCCTACTACTCCCACCGCTGGCCAGGCCCTATGGCGACGGCAGCCTCACACCACAGCCGAACCAGTGAACCCTCGTACTCCTCTCCGCGTGGGCATCCACTGCCGCGTTTTCCCCGGCCGGCTCCGCGTCGTTCCCTTCCTAGGCCTCGCCGTCGTCCACCGCCTTGGTGCTCTCGGCGTGGTGTGGTCAATGTGGTCAACGAACGACTTCCATCGGAAGAGTACTGTACGTTGAGAGGCTGACAGATGGGTCCACGGCCGCAGCAAGGAAGTGCCTCCTTATTACGCGCAAAATAATTATTCCTCCACCTAACATCAGGGACCCACCGGACGGACCACCGTATTTCGTAAAAAAAACATTTCCCCCAAACTGCTGGGACCCACCAGCTACATCTTCGCACGCAAGGAGGTGCGTCCATATTACGGGCAAAAAAATTGATTCGCCCCCCTGACTGCTGGGACCCACCAGCTACATCTTCGCACACAAGGAACTGCCTGACAGTCGGGACCCACCTGGTCGAAGCGTACGTAGCTTTGTCATTCTGGTTGCGAACATGTACGTACATACTGGTCGATGTAGAGGCGCGCACGTGTCGTAGTAGAGGCGCGCACGTAGCATGTACACGTACGTACAGCGGCCAGGGTGCAAGAAAGAAAATACGGCCACGTATGTACATACGGGCGGGGTCTCGAACGCCTACTCGCGCATACGTACGGCCAGGGCTCGTGTACATGGCTGGGTCGGAACGGAGAAACTGCGTCGTCGTCGTTTTCATGGGGAGCCAACCGGCTGGGTCGGAACGGAATGTGTCGTCGTGTTCATCGGGAGCCAACCGGCTTGGATGGAACAACCGATGGAAACAAGGCCTGGCATACCGCAGAATGGAGGAAACGGCCTTGTGTTCGACCGGCCACGGTCGAAATGGGATCCTGTTCATCGGGAGGGGTCTGGCGTACCGCAAAACGGAGGAAACGGACTTCTGTTGGACCTCCTACGGTCGAAACGGGGTCCTGTTGGCCGGGAGGGGTGTGGCGTACCGCAAAACGGAGGAAACGGACTTGTGTTGGACCGCTACGGTCGAAACGGGGTCATGTTCATCAGGAGGGGTGTGGCGTACCGCAAAACGGGACTCCACGAGCTACTGTTCATCCACCGTCGACCTCCTCCAGCCTCCACGGGCTACTGTTCATCCACTGTCGACCTCCTCCGGCCTCCACCTGCGACTGTTCATCCGCGGGCTCCTGTTCATCCAGCCTCCACCGCGTGCTCCTCCACCGTCTACTGTTCAACCAGCCCTCTCCGCGGGGTCATGTTCAACCACCCCTCCACAGGCTACTATTCATCCAGCCCTCCACGGGGTCCTGTTCATCCACCGGCTCGATCGATCGGGGTACTGTTCATCCAGCGGCAACGGCCTCTACTACCACGGGGTCCTGTTCATCCAACCCCCCACCGGGAACTGTTCATCCAAACCCCCTCAACAACGCTCACTATTCATTCAGGGAAGGAGGTAGCAGTGTTCGATCGGCTTTAGTTAGCAGCAGTAGCGAAGGAATCACTCGGGTTCAGTTAACAGCAAGGGAACGATCGATCGCTCGGGTTCAGTAACGCATAGCCTGCAGTGCAATCGCTCAGGTTCAGTTAGAGCCCAACGCCTCGCACACACGCGCATACGTATGAGAGAAACGTGCATCGCTCGGCCCCCGACCACCCACCGTAACCGGGAACTCCCCGATATTTTCCTCGCCCTCGCTTCTACCACGGTTTTTTCCGTCATGGACGGCCCAAAGAATGTCATGCAGCTGCGTCTCTGGCCCACCCAGGACAAAAAGCCCATTTTCTGTCATGATTTTTTGTCATAGAAGTAGGACCCCACCACATCTATGATGATACCGGGTTTTGAAACAATTATCATCATAGAAGTGTCATAAGTATGACATAAAAAAAATTCGTTCGGCCCAAAATGTCACGGATTTGTCTTTTTTGTAGTGTACATTATAGGCGGTTCCCAAACATAATGATAAAGTTTTTACTCCCCCTCCACCAACAAGCACACTCCATGGTTGGTCCGAAACAACGGGTACTGTCCATACCAACAATAGTCCTGGGAGAGTTTCGTTTTGAAGTTATATTTTGATTTTATTTCGAGCATGGAACTGGGCCTCCCGATTACCAGCCACTTTCTCGTGAATGACAAGTGAATAAACACTCATCGTGAGAATAACCCACCTAGCATGGAAGATAATGACAGCCCTCAGTCGCTACATGAGCGATTCGGGCATACAAAACATATTATTATTTGAAGGTTTAGAGTTTGGCACATGCAAATTTACTTGGAACGGCAGGTAAATACCGCATATAGGTAGGTATGGTGGACACATATGGAACAACTTTGGGTTTATGGAAGTGGATGTACAAGCAGTATTCCCGCTTAGTACAAGTGAAGGCTAGCAAAAGATTGAGGAGCGACTAACTAGAGAGCGACAACAGTCATAAACATGCGTTGAGATTAACCAACATTGAGTGCAAGCATGAGTAGGATATAAATCACCATGAACATAAATATTGTGGAGGCTATGTTGATTGTTTCAACTACATGCGTGAATGTGCCAAGTCAAGCCACTCGAATCATTCAAAGGAGGATGCCATCCTATCATACTACATCATAACCATTTTAATTCCATGTTGGCACTCAAGATAAACCATTATAAACTCCTAGCTAATTAAGCATGGCATGAATAACTATAATATGTAATTTTCATTGCAAACATGTTTCATTCATAATGGGCTGAATCAAGAATGATGAACTAATCAAATTTAGAAAAACAAAATAGGTCGAGTTCATACTAGCTTTTCCTCATCTCAATCATTTCATCATATATCGTCATTATTGCCTTTCACTTGCATGGCCGAATGGTGTGGATAATAATAATAGTGCACGTGCATTGGACTAAGATGGAATCTGCAAACATTTATTCAAAGGAGAAGACGGGGTAATATGGACTCTTTGTTAGATCAACAATAATGGATATGAGAGCCACTCAACATTTTCATCGTGGTCTTCTCCTTACGATCCAAAGAAAGGAAAAGGAATTTCAAAGAAACACACTGAAATGTTTTTTTAGTTTTTGTTTTTCTGAAGAAAGTAAAACAATAACAATAAAAACTATTTACACGGGAAAGCTCCCAACAAGCAAAAGAAGAACGATAAATCTTTTTGGGTTTTCTTTTAATACTACTACTAGATAAACTAGAAAAAAACTAAAAATAAGCGAGAACTATTTTTTGGATTTTCTCAAAGTTTTTCAAACACAAAAGAAAAAAGAAAGAAAGAAAGAGAAGTAAACTAACATGGATAATACAATGAAAAAGTATGGACATCGACAACTGGAATGAGTGTGTGAACATGAATGTAATGTCGGTGAGAAATGCGTACTCCCTCAAGCTTAGGTTGTTTCCCTAAGTTGGTCTATGGCCACGACTGGCCCGGATTGTATCCAAAATCGTAGTTGGGGTTGTACTGTGCTGCGGCAGCTATCGCTTGGCGAGCTGCCTCATGGAGGCGAGCGGCCTCCCACTACCGCAGGATGTTGCTAACGCGACACTGCGATCAGAGACCCTTCTATGAAACTATGTGCGATGCATTAATCACAAACGGGGATGTAAAAAACCGACAAAAAAGGTGCAAAACATTTGCGATGGAGGATGCATCAAACACGGTTCAGATTTTAGTTGCGTGTGCGATGCAGGGCATACGGTTGATCCAGATGAACTGTTTGCGATTAGACAGAACAACAGAAACGGGCAGCCATATCAATGTGTGTGCAATATATGGAATACAGTTCGCTCTGATGAACTGTTTGCTATTAGGGAAAGAACAGAAACGGTCAGCTAGATAAAGGTGTGTGTGATATACGGCATACGGTTCAGTCGAATGAACTATTTTCGATTAGGGAAGAGAACATAAATGGTTCAACTTAACACGATGTGTGTGATATGCGGCAAAAAGGCCCAGAGATTAATTCAAGAACAAGTACACAGAGGTTAATTTGACATACATGACTTATAAGTTTCATAGAAATCATATCACTTTTTTTGGAAAACAAGTACACCGAGTAATTGTGTTGAATGTATATAGTGCTCCATCCTATTAGTTGAATTAACCTCGAGGTCCAAGTTTTGGAAACATGTCGTAAAGTAACGGGATAGACCTTCATTCAAGCCAATCAACATGTGTTTAAAAAACAAAAATTATCAAAAAGTAACGAGATAGACCTTCTTCAAGCCAATCAACATGTGTACAAAAAAACAAAAAATGTCAAAAATTACAAAACAAGGACCCCGAGGTTAATTCAACTAATATGATGGAGCACTATATACATTCAACACAATTAAATGTTTACAGTGACCCATCACATCAGTTAATTTAACATCGAGGCCACTTCCCATCCGGTTACCCGTCTGATGACTACTCAAGCCTCAGCACACTTAACTTGGGAGTTCTGTAGATGAGCTATCGGTAGGGAAGCTGTTCCTTGCTGTTGTAGGATCCCTCTTTGCATACTTTATTGGGCACCCAGATGACCGACTGCTGCCGCCCAATGGTCAATGCCACATCCCCCGCATGGCAGTTTTTGCAGCGGGTAACTTCATCATCACGCCGCGCCCGACGCAACCGCATGCACACGAACATGCGTGATCGTGCGCTGGCCCCAAACACTGGCAGCACAACTTATAAATTGACGGATGGAGTACTAGTTACAATGATGCATATAATTAAGCAAAGGGATCGCACATGTTTGTATTGACTGGAACGAGAATGCAATAGCACAATAAGAATTAAGGCCATGATGATGCAATCGCAATGGTGGTTACACGAGGAAAGAAGAAAGATGCATCCATCAACGTATGACCTCCTCCTCCTGAACTCAGTGCGCCGGGCCACCGACCGGCGGCTAAGGAGCGGTAGCTTTTGTGGCGAGGTCAAGGTGCTTCTCAGCAAAGGCATCCAAGGCTTCCAGCCGGTTGAAGAAGGCCAATATCGTAGCCTCCTCACTGGCCTTGTAGATACCTATGTACATGATTCGCTCATACACGTGGATGTGTAGGTTGACAAAATCTTGCAGGGCGAGGCACCTCACGGCGAGTGAGGGAGTCCTGGACTAAGGGGTCCTCGGGCGTCCGGCCTGTTAGCCATGGGCCGGACTGATGGGCTGTGAAGACATGAAGGCCGAAGACTATATTCGTGTCCGGACTGGACTCTACTTGACGTGGAAGGCAAGCTTGGCGACCGACTATGAAGATTCCCTTTGATGTAACCGACTCCATGTAACCCTAGATCTCTCTGGTGTCTATATAAACCGGAGAGAGTAGTCCGGATAGGGATACTCATTACTTCACATAGGCTAGACTTCTAGGGTTTAGCCATTACGATCTCGTGGTAGATCAACTCTTGTAATACTCATATTCATCAAGATCAATCAAGCAGGAAGTAGGGTATTACCTCCATAGAGAGGGCCCGAACCTAGGTAAACATCGTGTCCCCCGTCTCCTGTTACCATCGATCCTAGACGCACAGTTCGGGACCCCCTACCCGAGATCCACCGGTTTTGACACCGACATTGGTGCTTTCATTGAGAGTTCCACTGTGCCATCGGCAAAGGGCTCGATGGCCCCTTCGATCATCAGTAATGACGTTGTCCAGGGAGAAACCTTCCTCCCCGGACAGATCTTCGTATTCGGTGGCTTCGTACTGCGGGCCAACTCGCTTGGCCATCTGGAGCAAATCGACAGCTAAGCCCCTGGCCATCAGGTCAGATTCGGAAGCTTGAACTATGTTGCGGACGTCCGTGGAGACTTGATCTTCGACGGATTCGAGACCGCGGCAACCGCTCCCTGTCGCTCCGATGAACATGGCTTAAACCTGTCATCAGGCCGAATCCAGGAGATATCTCCTGTAGCAGCTCTGGCCTTAGATCCGGAGCAGATCAAGTCGTCCGAAAATGGGAAGTTCAACCCCATCACGGGGGCTACCGATTCTGTGGCGTTGGAGCCGCACGCAGATTCCACTTCATATGGTATCTGCATCAACGGAACCCCGGACCCGTCTCCTATGTCGAGTTCCGAACCCTGTGAGCCCGCGGATACCGAACTCGATCGGTTATCGATCTTCAAGTTCAGCACCGCAGATGTCTTCCAACACTCGCCCATGGGCGACCTACTAAACTCACTAAAAAACCTATCCCTGGCAGATGACTCCTCGCCGAACTATGTTCGGTTCGAACTTATGGCGGATGATGGAGAATTTTGCTTCCCACCCGCCACCCACTTCATAGCCACTGTTGAAGACCCAACCAACACGCCTGACCCCCGCTCCGAAGACATCGATGGTATGGACGACGATGAGGGGCAAAGCCAGAGCTTACTACCCGCTAGACACGGGATGACCATTTCCTGGTATGACGTGTGTATGATAGACACACCTTACGACGCTCTCGATGACGACCAGGAGGATCCAGTCGAGGATAAACCCCCTGGTACACAGTCTGAACGTCGGCGCCCACGGCGCCGCTCTAAGTCACATCGCTCAAGAGAAAACACTGCTAGCACCAGGGAAGACAACACTCCGGACAATGAAGACCCTGTTGAGGTAGAATCCGAACAGGAGGAACAGGAAAGCGGGCAAGACAGCCCTGATGAACAGGCCACATATGGAGACTCGGAGGACAGCAATTATCTCCCACTCTCCGAGGAAGAGGAGATCCTCGGCAACGAGGATTTTATCGTGCCTAAGGAACCTCTCGAGCAGGAGCGCTTTAAACGCCGGCTTATAGCCACTGCAAGGAGCCTAAGGAAGAATTAGTTGCAGCTTCAAGCAAGCCAAGATTTGCTCAATGATAGATGGACCGAGGTCCTAGCCGCCGAAGAATACGGCCTTAGCGGCCCAGACGAAAGCCACCCCAAGAGTAGGTGGCTCCCTCAATACGATGGCAGGGCGTTGGAGCCCACACCACCATCGGATAATGCGGTGGGCCGACCACAGTTTGGTCCGGACAAAGCAGCAGCCCAAGCAGAGCACCATACCAACCCATCCGGCCGTCCAAGCAAGAATAAAGCAGCTCGGGGGAACACTCGCGACATCCAACAAGACCTGGAGGGTAGAACAGGACACACAAAATCGACACCCAGATCGCGGGGACATGCCCCGACCAGTGACGACGGCTATCTATTCGGACACAACAGACCCGACCATGCTCGGTCCAAAAACCGTAAGCGGAGTCCGTCGGAGGTGCTTCACGGTGTGGCCCAACATAGAGGAGCCGCACACCCTCTCTGCTTCACTGACGAGGTAATGGAGCATGAATTCCGAGACGGGTTCAAACCCATTAACATCGAATCATACGATGGAACAACATATCCCGCGGTATGGATTGAGGATTACCTCCTCCATATTCACATGGCTCGCGGAGACGACCTTCATGCCATGAAATACCTACCTCTCAAGCTCAAAGGCCAGCTCGGACTGGCTAAACAGTTTGCCAGAAAATTCTATTGGCAACTGGGAAGATTCGGAAGACGCCTTTCGGGACAACTTCCAAGGAACATATGTCCGGCCACCAGATGCCGATGACTTGAGTCACATTGTCCAGAATCCCGGCGAGTCAGCCAGGCAGCACTGGACTAGGTTCTTAGTCAAAAAGAACCAAATTGTCGACTGTCCGGACGCGGAAGCCCTTGCGGCCTTCAAACATAGCGTCTGGGATGAATGGCTAGCGCGTCACCTCGGCCAGGAAGGACCCAAATCCATGACAGCCCTTACCTCTCTAATGACTCGCTTTTGCGCGGGAGAAGACAACTGGCTCGCTCGTAAAAGCAACAACGCCAGCGACCCAGGCACTTCTGAAATCCAAGACGGCAACGGCAAGCCACGACGAACCGAACACAACAGTCGCAACAATAATGAAAGATTATGCAACACAGCGGTCAACACCAGATTTCACAATCCGAAACCTGGTCAACAGAAGAAGCCATTAAAGGCAAACCAGGATGGACCATCCACCCTTGACAGGATATTGGACCGACCTTGTCAGATTCACAGTCACCCTGATAAGCCAGCTAATTATACCAACAGAAATTGTTGGGTCTTTAAGCAGGCAGGCAAGCTTAACGCCGAGCACAAGGGGAGGAGGCCACCAGGCGATAAAGATGATGGAGCGGCTCGCCAGCCAAACACCAGGGGCCAGAAACAGTTTCCCTCTGAAGTTCGACCACTCCCGGAACGGAAATAGCAGTTCAGCTTCCGCCACCCACCCACTATACTGGCAAGATTTACACCACGCGTACATCACTACGCGCTCAAGATACCATGGGCATCGGCGGAAGCACAATACGGACAACCCTGCAAGCATTCCCATAACGTTTTTTATCTGTTTTCCTTACTTTTCTTATTATCTCTTAAAACAAGTGACCATCACGACAGCATCTACATCGGACTCTATCGGAGTTCGGATCCGTACACTCACCTAAGGGGCCACTTCCGTTAAGGATTCCCCCTCCCCGAGGACGGGCGGCGCAGACGTGCGACAGGAGGTCCAAAATAAGCTTTTGTAGACCGCACTCATTATTTTGAGCCTATACTATGCCTTTTTCCTCCGTTCCCAACCCCGAGCATGTCAAATAGCCGGGTTGTGGTTTTTTACTTTTTATATATATTTATCATTGGCATATTGCTCCGCTCCCAGTAAACTTCATCTGAACTAATCTTCCATGCTCTTTCTACAATGAGTCCGGCCGTAACTGCTGCCTTACAAGACGCACCTCGGCATAACTTGCCAAGGGCCCGGTATGGGAACAAATGAGTCGCCAGTAAAAGTCCGAACAGCTCTATAGCGTACTTCGGCGTCGCAAGTTTGGCCTTATATGCATCAGCTCCGAATCATTGTCTTTGGTCAATAGTTGGGTTGCCCGGCTCCTGTGCTTGCTACCCTATGTTCCGCTCTATCGGCTAGGGTAGTAAAGGGAGAACTACTGCGATTGTGCCCTGGCCTAAACCGGATGAGCACCTCAGTAGAGAAAGCAGAAAACTGACCGTCATGATGCGGCGAGAGCTGGTCAACCACTTAACGACTTATTCGAATCTTTAGCGATTCTCTGTGTCACACGAAGGATCTTTTTTAGATCAAAATATGTAAGGCACGATATTACAATACGTCGTATACATACCGGGGGCTATGTCGTAGCCTCACGATAAAACTCCTATGGCTAAGTGGAAGTGTTAACACCCTATAGTCCGATTGCCTGGTTCGCTGCATTATCACCTCCTTTATGGACCAACACGTTGGATAAAGAGTGATTAAATGCTTTTCTGAACACCCCCGTACTTCCTACGAGGGGGCTGAAGCCGACGACTGGAAAACTTTCAGATTATACTAAAACGGTTGCACAGGAGGAATTCAAGCTTTTGAGCAAAATATAAAAATAGATTAACTATAAAGTTGTCTGTTACAACCCTTATACACATCACTCGAACATTATGTCTTTTGAGCACTCACCCTGTATCAAGCGGGCGGCCACTAGGACGTCTTCAAAATAATGCTCCGGCTCACAACGGTCCTTGCCCTTGGGTGGACTCCTCGCTGCAACATCGATGGCCTTCATCTTTCCCCAAAACATTTTAACTCGGGCAAAGGCCATCCGTGCACCCTCAATGCACATCGACCGCTTCACAGCGTCGATATGTGGCACCGAGTCAACAAGCCGCCGCACCAGGCCGAAATAACTACTTGGAACAGGCTCAGTCGGCCACAACCGGACTATGACGTTCTTCATGGCAGCGCCGGATATACTATGCAGCTCGGCCCACTCGGACATCTGTTCATTCAGCAGCAGAGGGCGCTTTGACGTGCCGAATTGTGACCAGAAAAGCTTCTCTGTTGCACACCCCTCTTGTGCGTGGTAAAACCGCGCCGCATCGGAAGAACTCTTCGGCAAGTCTAAAAATTTGTCCGGAGAACTCCATACGTGGTTAAGCTGAGCATAGTTCGGATCGCCGAACTTAGTCTGCAGCAAAAAGGGCTTGCCAGCAGCAATATCCACAGCTTGCCGGATCTCCTCACGGGCCGCTTTGGATTCAGACCGCGCTTCTCTCGCCTCTCATAAGGCCTTGTCAAGTTCAGCCGTTTTGGCTTCATTTTCTTTCTCAAGAAGTTTACAGCGGCTAGCCGCATTCTCTAATTCGTGCGCGATGGTGGACATCTTCTCCTGGTCTTGGCGCCGCGTAGCTTCTTCGGCTTTCAACTCAGCCGATGCCTTTTCGGCAGCCGCATTACTAAACCGGGCCTGCTTCTTGGCCCGGGCTAGCTCCGCCCGAAGGGCCTCCACGGCGGCAGCACCATCTGCATTCATGCACATGTCATATAAAACTCTTTTTAGGGTCAGGCTTAAAATACAAGCACATTGGTGTAAGGAATGCTCGACATATATACCTTGCGAGTCGTCAAGACGCCTGTTGATCAATGCAATGTCATCCTCTGCAATATCCAGCTTTCACTGCAGTTCGGCCACTTCCGTATTTTGGGCAGCTGCAGGAGGGGAGGTAGCCTGTATTCATTGTTAAATCAAGGTTAGTACCTGAGCATATCTTTTCGATCCTCCGATCGCTTCCTTTGGAAGGCAATCCGAGTCTCAGGGGCTACTGCATATACAACAGGTGCATTCTGTCAATAAAATTCCATTGGCAAAATTACATCACAAACCTCAAAACCCCTCAGAAGGCTCGTGAGGGCCTCGTTCAATCCGCTCTTCGAGGATAAAACCTTGTCGACCACCGTAGCCATCAAGGCATGGTGCTCCTCCGAAACGGACACTTGTCGCAGCATGTCCGTCAGCGTTTTCGGCGCTCCTGGGTCTCCAGAAACCGCCGCCTGAGTACGGCATTCCTTTGAAGGAATCTGCCCACTCGTCTCTAGAATCGTCTCCGGCTATAAACCGGATAGTTCGGGGCCGTCATGCTTGATTCCCGAACCCTGAGTGACAAAGGCACCACCTTCGGGTAACGCCTTCTTCGTTTCCTGCACTGCTTGTCGATCGGGAGGAGCCCCCCGGGACGATACCTCAAAATCATCCGCCCTGTTGGGCGAGGAGACTGGAGAAGGCGTGTCACTCTCCATCATCTCTGGAAGAAGGTCTCCCGAGGAGGAAGGAGATTGGGAAACACCAGGCGTTAACCTGCGAGGACATACATATGTCGGAGGATTACTTCAGTAATAAGAAAGGAATGAGGTATGATTAAAGTACCCTCCCGCACTTAGGGTTTGGCCAGAGGTTTGTCCTCATCATAAAGCTCTACATCAACATCGCTTGCCCGGCCCAAGCCGCCCGATGATGGCGTTTTCCCTTTCTTGGAAGGTTTCCCCTCCTGATCTTCAGAAGCGGCCCTCTTCTTGCCATGGAGGGCTTCCCCTGCACCTTTGCCCTTGGACAAGAGGGTTTCGGTTTCCCCGAGCACAACGTCTAATTTATCCTTGGGGCGGAGGCCACCTCCGGCCTCCCTATTCTCGCCCTCCTCCGCAGACACCTGGTACGGTGTCGGAGTCAGCATCCTCGTTAGCAGGGCGTTCGCAGAGTCTTCGGGAAGGGGCGCCGGACACCAGATCAACACTGCTTTCTTTGTCCAGTCCTGTGTAGGGACGGGTTGTTCAATATCTTGTCAAGCGATACTCGAATAGAGGGTATGCGGAGATTGAATACATACCGAAGCGTCCGGATGATTGCAGTCGAGGCCAACATCTTCGGTGGTGTCCGGCCATTGCTCTCGCTCCCCAAAATATAATTTCCACATTCCTTCGTACGTGGTGCCGAAGAAGTGCTGAAGAGTCCGCCGCCCTTCTGGATTAAACTCCCACATACAGAGAGACCGCCACTGACATGGCAGGGTTCGGCGGACTAGCATTACTTGGACGACGTTCACAAGATCGATGCCCTTCTCGGTATGGCTTCGGATGCGACTTTACAGAGTCTGCACTTCATTGACGGATCCCCAGTCCAATCCCTTATTGATCCATGAGGCAAGCTGAACTGGAGGGCCAGGTCAGAACGCAGGTATAGCTGCCCACCTGGAGCCACGCGACTCGTTGATATAAAACCACCCCTGGCGCCATAGGTCGGAGGACTCGGCGAAAGACCCTTCAAACCAAACCGCGCTGGCAAGCTTGCCTATTACGATGCTGCCGCACTCTGCCTGCTCCTCCTCTGTCGCCTGCGGCCTCACGTCAAAGGTCTTGAGCCACAAACAAAGTGCGGAGGAGTCCGGAGGAAGGCCTCACATGTGACGATGAATGTCGAGATGAGAAGAACAGAGTCCGGGGCCAGATCGTGAAAATCTAGCCCATAGTAGAACATGAGCCCCCGGACGAAGGGGTTAAGCGCGAACCCTAACCCATGGAGGAAATTGGACACAAATACTACCCTCTCGCCAGATTTGGGGGTGGGAATAACCTGCCCCTCGGCGGAAAGCCGACGAAGGATTTCTGGGGTCAGATACCTCGCCACGCGGAGCTTCGCAATATCCTCCTCCGTGACAGAAGAAGCCACCCACCGGCCTGAACAGCTGGACCCAGACATGATTGGGGCTGGTGGTGATTGGAACCCGAGGGCTAGAACTCGGGGTGGCTGGGGTTGAGGAAGAAGCAAGCACAGAAGAAAAACACAAGTCTGGGTCCCTATATAAACACCCAGAATATTGAGCGTCCCCTCCTGGGTCTCGAAAACTTACCTATCCTCAAAGAGTTGTACCCAGGGGACGGTTGGGTTACCCATGCCTACATTATTGAAAATCCCGTGAATAAGGGACACGATCCCTGCTTTGACAAGACGTGCCGGTAAAACCGCGTCACGAGACGTGGGGCGAGGGGCTAGCCAACGGTTCGAAATAATAACCGGGCATGTGTAATGCAATGTCATAAACAGTTGTCAGCAGGTCAGACTTGTGGCATATTGTATTCTCTGCAATTACATACACGGGTCCGGATATACTTACTACATCCGAAGACTATTCCAGAGTTCGGAAGGAGGGAACCCGCCTTGCAATGCCGAAGACAAATCAGCGCGTCGGACTCCTCGTCATTGAAGCCAGGTTCAGGGGCTACTGAGGGAGTCCTGGACTAAGGGGTCCTCGGGCGTCCGGCCTGTTAGCCATGGGCCGGACTGATGGGCTGTGAAACATGAAGGCCGAAGACTATATCCGTGTCCGGACTGGACTCTACTTGGCGTGGAAGGCAAGCTTGGCGACCGACTATGAAGATTCCCTTTGATGTAACCGACTCCATGTAACCCTAGATCTCTCCGGTGTCTATATAAACCGGAGAGAGTAGTCCGGATAGGGATACTCATTACCATATTCACATAGGCTAGACTTCTAGGGTTTAGCCATTACGATCTCGTGGTAGATCAACTCTTGTAATACTCATATTCATCAAGATCAATCAAGCAGGAAGTAGGGTATTACCTCCATAGAGAGGGCCCGAACCTGGGTAAACATCGTGTCCCCCGTCTCCTGTTACCATCGATCCTAGACGCACAGTTCGGGACCCCCTACCCGAGATCCGCCGGTTTTGACACCGACATTGGTGCTTTCATTGAGAGTTCCACTGTGCCGTCAGCAAAGGGCTCGATGGCCCCTTCGATCGTCAGTTTTGACACCGACAGCGAGCGCGACCTCCAGGTGGACATTCTTCATGGCGTTGGCGGGCAGTCGCAGGGCCACCAGTGCTTGAAAGAGGTTCCGACCATGGAGGCCGATTAGGGTGGTAGGCAATGAGGAGCCCGGGCGTGCGGGCTGGAGGAGTACGGTGATGTGGTCCGTGAGCTTCTTGACGATGGTGAACTTGTTGGTGGTGGCAACGATCATCTGGTCGTACTGAGAGTCCTAGCTGGCGTCGACGGCGGCCATCCACTAGCCAGTCGCCAACACCGTCTGGAGACGATCCTCGGTGCCATGCCGCAGGCTGGCGTCGTGGACCATCTGGCACAGCCGCTGGCCGCTCGCGCGCATCGCCGCCATGGGTCTGGAGTGAGCACTTTTGCGCTTATTACTATAGGTTCCTAGGCAAATGCTTAGGTGTGTACGATGTGGTAGATGCATTGGAATGGAGGGGCGCCTTTATATGAGTGCAAACTGTGTTGCATTCACATCATGCCGCCTCTTTTCCCTGTCCTCCTCCCATTACTTACCTCATGCGTTCACACGATGCTAATTGAAGGAGGATGCATCATTGGCCGTTCAGCATTTCGGGAACCACTACCCTCTCCCTCATCTGCATTAAAGTTGTATCGGGAACTGCGTCGCCCGCTGTCAAATTGAATAGTACTGCGCCGCCCGCTGCACGCCCGGCTGAACATGCCTCCTCGCCTCTATCTCTGCTTAATTACTGAATTTTAGTTGCAAAAATTAGATACTGCTAGTGATTTTTAGCTTCATATTTTGACAAATCGTAGTGTTACAAGGTTGACAAATGGCAATGTTACTAGATCAACAAATGTCAATCTTTCCAGTTTGACAAATGGCAACATACCCAATATGACAGATGCAAATCTTACCAAATTGTTGGTAAGTGGTTGCACACGGGTCATCCAAAAGAACCGTTTGCGTTCAAGAGATGCACAAATCATGCTCTCACTTTGCATACGGGTGTTCTATCTAAAATGTTTGCAATCAAGAGCCATTAAAACCTATAGCTATTAAAACCAAGACACGTGGCATCACGTGAATGGTTAACAGGACGCACATAGTTTGAATTATACAACCGTTTGAGATATTAAAGTGGCAGCTATTTTTTCAAAATGCCTTTGTTGGCTGTTATTCGAGTGCGCCTTCTCTCAAAATGGAAACGAAAAATACCACAGCATGTCGGGTGCCATTCCATGATAGCATGCCAAGTTGCATGAATTTCAGATGAATTTTGGATTTACTAGAATTTAAAAACAAAGTATCTCAACGTTTTGCCGGCAATCAACGGTGCCCTGGTGTTTGAAATTCATTCCCATTTCTTGCATTGGACCCAAGCATGCACCCAAGAACAAAGATTTGATTTTTCAACCAATTTATATGCACTGGAGCATGTCATGTAGTTCAAATTTGAATTATGCACATAAATGCATTGAAAACTCAGTTAATGCATAAAAATGTCCAAACGAACCCCAAAAAATCACAAAAATTTACACAACACTCCTGTTGTTCTATGTTGACACAAGAAATTTTTTGAAAGCAATAAGAGGCCATGGATATCGTTTCGTCCCCAAAGGTGGGACGTTCCCTACCGAAACCATCATGCTTGTTGTGAGAAGCTCTGGTTTGTGAGAAGCATATACCCAAACGTGCCCCAAATGGGACAAAAAGTTTACCACGGCATGTTGATGCGGCTCCATGATAGCATGCCAAGTTTCATGAATTTGAGACGAGTTTTGGATTTACTAGAATTTAAAAACCAGGTATCTCAATTTCTGCGGCCGAGTGACGGTGGCAGGGTGTTTGACATTCATTCCCATTTCTTGCATGGGACCTAAGCATGCACCCAAGGACAAAGATTTGATTTTTCAACCAATTTATATGCACTGGAGCATGTGTATTCAGTTCAAATTTGAATTATGCACATAAATGCATTGAAAACTCAGTTAATGCATAAAAATGTCCAAACGAACCCCAAAAAATCACAAAAACTGACACAACACTCCTGTTGTTCTATGTTGACACAAGAAAAATTTTGAAAGCAATAAGAGGCAATGGATATCGTTTCGTCCCCAAAGGTGGGGCGTTCCCTACCGAATCCATCATGCTTGTTGTGAGAAGCTCTGGTTTGTGAGAAGCATATACCCAAACCTGCCCCAAATGGGACAAAAATTTACCACGACATGTTGATGCCGCTCCATGATAGCATGCCAAGTTTCATGAATTTCAGACGAGTTTTGGATTTACTAGAATTTAAAAACCAGGTATCTCAATGTTTGCGGCCGAGTGAAGGTGGCGGGGTGTTTGACATTCAATCCCATTTCTTGCATGGGACCTAAGCATGCACCCAAGGACAAAGATTTGATTTTTCAACCAATTTATATGCACTGGAGCATGTGCATGTAGTTCAAATTTGAATTATGCACATATATGCATTGAAAACTCAGTTAATGCATAAAAAATGTCCAAACAAACCCCAAAAATCACAAAAATTGACACAACAGTCATGTTGTTCTATGTTGACACGAGAAAAAATTTGAAAGCAATTAGAGGCAATAGATATCGTTTCGTCCCCAAAGGTGGGACGTTCCCTACCGAAACCATCATGCTTGTTGTGAGAAGCTCTGGTTTGTGAGAAGCATATACCAAAATGTGCCCCAAATGGGACAAAAAATTTACCACGGCATGTTGATGCCGCTCCATTATAGCATGCCAAGTTTCATGAATTTCAAACGAGTTTTGGATTTACTAGAATTTAAAAACCAGATATCTCAATGTTTGCGGCCGAGTGACGGTGGCAGAGTGTTTGACATTCATTCCCATTTCTTGCATGGGACCTAAGCATGCACCCAAGGAGAAAGATTTGATTTTTCAACCAATTTATATGCACTGGAGCATGTGCATGTAGTTCAAATTTGAGTTATGCACATAAATGCATTGAAAACTCAGTTAATGCATAAAAATGTCCAAACAAACCCCGAAAAATTCCAATTCTTTTACGACACACATATAGTTGCATGTTCACTGCAGATAAAAGGTCTGGCAATTCAACCACCGTCCATTGCCGATGTGACCTGTAATTCAAATCAAGACAAAAAATCAAGTAGATCCCACACAGTTTATTATAACCAACCGTGTGAGATGCAGCACAAAATATCTTGGAGCACCGTCGGAGTATAGTACGCATACGACTTACGTGAGAAGGTGCGACGGCTATAGTCCACAGCCCGCTCTGAATAAGGGGCCGTGTCTGATGACACTTTGCACGCTAGTTTTTTCGCTGAAGCGATTCCAAATTTTCGGCTGCCGCAGAAATATCTACCTCCCCGCCCCCTCCCCCTTACCAAAAGCCACATTTCCCCTGTTTCCGCCTTCCTTTCCAAGTTCAAACCTTCACTCCTTGCTTGCAGTGTCGCCTCCTCGCCGGCAACCCTCCTTCACGCTGCTCGGCCTCGCCTATCCAAGCGGGTAATCCACACCCGACCCACATCCTCCTTCTTCCACATCCCACATGCCTCGACCGCCGGCGCGAGCGCGACACCTTCCACCCAAATCACCAACCCCTCCACCAAATAAGCGCCGCCCTAAGCCATGGTGCACACAGTATAGCCAGGATCTCAAGGAGCATTTGGCAGTGAAGAAGCAAATCGCGGCCACACGCGCGGATGAGGTCACGATGGCTGCCATTCGTGCCGACCCCTAGATCTTGGAGGAGCACCTCAGCGTCGAGGCCACCGTCGACGCCTCATGGTGTTTTCTCGAGGCCACTATCGGTGCCTTCGACGAAGGCTACGAGGTGTTTTCTCAGCGTGCACGTGCTTACCTCATCTCGAGAGCCAGCAGGTTGGTGCCCGGAGCGGCTCAGGCAACTCGCCACTATGACGAGGGCACCCATGATGCAGAGGCCTCGCCCTCTTCCATGTCCAAGGAGCCAATCTTCATCGATATCTCCGACAATGAGGAGTAGCTTGTCTTATTAGCTCACTATAAGGACCCATGTTTAGTTTGCTAGCTACTGCCTTTCCTTAGCAAATTCTAGTGGATTGTGCTATCTACTTTTACCATGCAATCTTCTGCTCTAGAGTATATGTTCTATATGTCATGCAATGTGGTGTTCAGTTAACTATTTGGTTCAATTATGCAAATGTGATGTTCAATTCTTCAGGGTGCAATTTTCCAAGTTTTCAAGCATGCTTGGTTGGGTTAACTGTCTGGTCTTCTATTAGGAGTATGTTATATTGTGCAATGTGGTGCTTAGTTAACGTTTGGTTCATTTGTTGTGGTGTTTAGTTAACTGTTGGTTCAATTCTGCAATGTGATGTTCAATTGTTGAGGGTGCATTCTGTTATTGTATACCATGTGAGAAATAAATCGAATTTGGTTGTACTGAATACATGAGAAACAAATACAATTGCTATATTTCCAAGTTGTTAAGGATGCTTGGTTTGGTCAACTGTCTGATCTTCTATTAGGAGTATGTTATATTGTGCAATGTGGTGCTTAGTTAACGGTTGGTTCATTTGTTGTGGTGTTTAGTTAACTGCTTGGTTCAATTCTGCAATGCGATGTTCAATTGTTGTGGCTGCATTCTGTTATTGTATACCATGTGAGGAATAAATCGAATTTGGCTACACTTAATATATGAGAAACATATACAAGTGATATATTTCCTAGTTCTTAATCATGCTTGGTTTGGATAAATGGGTTTTCCATGTGGCTTGAATTAATCTGATGAATCTGCATTGTGCTTATTTATCATCAACATATTTTACTGATAGCATGCGGACCCTTACTTAACCTGATGACTAACTACCTTATATGTGTTGCAGGGAAACAGTGGGAAGCACTGAGGTTTACAAGATGGTACTAACTATTATACCTTGCCTTTTTTTATTCCTTTGCCCCATTTCCAATATAGAGAAGATATTTATGCACATCCTTATTTTCAGGGTCCACTAATGGTTACCTCTCAAACCACCTCTGTGGTCAGGAGGCGAGGAAAGTTTTCATACAACACCCACGGTTCAATATTGAAGTGTTCCTGAAGAGGTCGAAGGATGGACGGTCAATCATCCACAGGCACAAGCCTAAAGTTGCAAAGACCTTCAACATGAATGAAGGCTCAATATTCGGCTTCCGCTTCAGCAGTTTCCAGAAGAGATGCATCTGTCTATGTACCGTCTATGATGCTAATTTCGAAAAGTTCTAGATGTTGCATGTGAAACTTGGTGCTGATGCAGTTGTGTAATGGGGTAGCTGAGTGCTGGAGCTATATCATGTTGTACTCAGATGTATTTCAATTATGAAATCCTGCTTCCTTAAAATGGAAATGAAATATATTATGTGCTTAATATGAATGTCAATTAGATTAGTAAATGGATTATTAATAATAGGGCAATTAGCCTACTAATTGGCCAATTAGCCTGCTAATTGGGTTTCCTATTGCAAACGGTTGTTGAGAAAACACCGTGGGCGATGACCTCACGCAGCGCACACAGTTTCTAGGAATTAACTGTGTTGGATCAATGAACAATCACACACGACATTCTCTTGAAAACTGTTTGTGTTACGCCACCTTGCGCAAACGTTTTCCTTGGAGTGACTGTGTGGGATGTATATACGAACGGAAACGTTTAGCGGGGACTGCCTGTGTGGGATGTACTTACGATCGGAAAAGATTTTGCCTGTATAATTGTATTTTTAGCACTACTATATGTATAACCGTATTTGGTCGCTCGCCGGTCGCACATGACCTCATTTTGCCGAGCGTGTGTGCCAGGAGGGGATATCCCCGATGGTTTCTGGGTCGTGTGGGAAGGACCCCCCTATCGCAGTCACTCACTAGGTGACGGTTCCGAACACCGTCGCGGAAAGGGGTTAAAAACCGTTTGTATAGCACCGACGTGTACTAGTGTCCTCTGCTCTCTCATACTCGTCCGCCTCTGCCCTGGTTATGAAGTATCTTCGTTTCACCTAAAAGTTAAAGAAGGCAGGAGCGGGAAGCGTAATATAGAAGGCGTGCTCCCTGTCAAAGATTAGTCAGTACAGGAGGGACTGTTCGTTCCTCTCAAGAAACTGGTAACGCACCATAGCATTATAATCAAGGAAAGCAGGTGGTAACTCAATGTGATCCTCCCTTATGGGTACCCCTAGATAATTAGCAAAACGGGTGGCATAAGTTCCACCAAAGAAATTTCCATTTTTAGCATTGAGGTGTAACCTCCTTGCAATAAATAGCCCCCAAGTTATATCGTTTATCACCCAATACCGCACACTTGAGGATACTAAGATCTGATGCGCAAAAGTGGCTATGGTCATGTTTACCATTATTTCATCTACCTATAAAGAGAGAAAAATAATGTATGGCAAGAAACTGAACGGTCCCTATGGTAGCTTGTGTAATATTTCTAGTTTCTCCAATAGTGATGCTAGCAAGGAAATCATTATAATCAGTTTTACGAGGTTCACTAAGAATACCCCCTTGTGGAATCTTGCATGCACCACTAAAATCTTCTAGGTCCATGATATATGATTTATCATAAAGATCCAAATAAAACAGAATGAGTATTGCACTGGGATGTAAACTTAAATATTCGCACAAATGAATCAGTGAGGTGATAGTACTGCCGACACTTATCTGACACGAAGTCTTCAAGGCCAGCAGTTTGCACGTATGCATCAAATTCCTCTTTAAATCTTGCATGAACCATGAATTGATCCGGCGGCCATTCGCAAGGCCGTACTAGAGCTTCCCTTGGTGGTTCAAGGTCCGGCTCACGTATCGCGAGCCTTGGGGCTTGCTTCCTCAAGGAACCGCCTTGGTATATCTTACTAAACATTGTTCATCCTCTGAAAAATCTCTGAAATTTTTAGTGACTCAAATTAAAAGTGAACCAAACTCAACAAGATTGATAGCAAGTACTCCTACAAGTGTCTTGAGGCTATATCATGCATCAAAACTACTTTTGACCATTGGAGGAGTCACATACCGAAGAACAATCCCCCAAAACAGTTTTCCGAATAGAGCTTTGAGCTAGGATATCGAAAATGGCATCTAAATGAGCTACAACACGAGTTTGAGCAACGGGGTGATTTTTCTGGAGGAAGACGAAGTGGATGAGTGCTGAAATAAGTGAGGGGGACCCATGTGGGACCCGCAAGCCACCAGGGCGCGCCCCCGGGGCTTGTGGGCCACTAGTGCAGCCCCCTGGTGTGTTCTCAGTGCCAAAAATTCTAAAATATTCTATAAAAGTTCATACTAAAATTTCAGGGAATTTGGAGAACTTTTATTTTCAGGACATTTATTATTGCACAGATAAATCAGAAAACAGACAGATAATACTATTTTGGCTTTATTTATTCTAAATAACAGAAAGTAAAAAGTGGGTACAGAAAGTTGTGCTTTCTAAATTCATCCATCCCATACCCATCGAAAGGAATTCATTAACAAGGTTGATCAAGTCTTATTAACAAACTTCTTTTGAATGACATGAAACCAGAGAATTTCGAATAACACTATGTTACCTCAACGGGGATATGCATGTCCCCAACAATAAGAATATCATACTTCTTCTTGACAGTAGGAATAGGGAATTCAAAACCTCCAATAGCAATAGTTGAAAAAATTTCAATAGAATTGATGCTATTAACTTGAGGTTGCTTCTACGGAAAGTGTACCATATGCTCATTACCATTAACATGAAAAGTGACATTGCCTTTGTTGCAATCAATAACAGCCCCTGCACTATTCAAAAAGGGTCTACCAAGGATGATCGACATACTGTCGTCCTTGGGAATATCAAGAATAACAAAGTCCATTAAGATAGTAACGTTTGCAACCACAACAGGCACGTCCTTTCAAATATCGATGGGTATAGCAATTGATTTATCAACCATTTGCAAGGAGATTTCAGTTGGTGTCAACTTATTCAATTCAAGTCTACGATATAAAGAGAAAGGCGTAACACTGACACCGGCTCCAAGATCACATAAAGCAGTTTTAACATAATTTCTTTTAATGGAGCATGGTATAGTAGGTATCCCTGGATCTCCTAATTTCTTTGGTATTCCACCCTAAAAGTATAATTAGCAAGCATGGTGGAAATTTTAGCTTCCGTTATCTTTCTTTTATTTGTAACAATCTCTTTCATATACTTAGCATAAGGAGACATTTTTAGAATATCAGTCAAACGCGTACGCAAAAAGACAGGTATAAGCATTTCAACAAAGCACTCAAAGTCCTCATCATCCTTTTTCTTGGATGGTTTAGGAGGAAAGGGCATGGGTTTCTGAACCCATGGTTCTCTTTCTTTACCATGTTTCCTAGCAATGAAGTCTCTCTTATCATAAAGTTGATTCTCAAATTGTGGGTTATCAAGATCAACCGCGGGTTCTACCTCCACATCATTATCATTACTAGGCTGAGCATCAACATGAACATCGTTATTAACATTAGCACTAGGTTCATGTTCACCACCAGATTGTGTTTCAGCATCAGAAATAGAAATATCATTCGGATTGTCAGGTGTATCTATAACAGGTTCACGAGAAGCATGCAAAGTCCTATCACTTTTCTTTTTCCTTTTCGAAGGACTAGGTGCATCAGTATTAATGCTCTGAGAATCTTTCTCAATTCTTTTAGGATGGCCCTGAGGATACAATGGTTCCTGGGTCATTTTACCTCCTCTAGTCATAACCCTAACAACATTATCATTGTTCTTACTATTCAACTCATTCAACAAATCATTCTGAGCTTTGAGAACTTGTTCTACTTGAGTTTTCACCATGGAAGCATGCTTACTAATAATCTTAAGATCATTAACAACTCTACTCATATAATCACCCAAGCAGTCAAGCATATAAGCATTACGTTTCAATTGTCTACTAACATAAGCATTGAAATTTTCTTGTTTAACAATAAAGTTATCAAACTCATCCAAGCATGGACTAGCAGACTTATTATGAGGAATGCCACCTTCATCAAATCTATAAAGAGAATTTACCTCTACTACTTGTGTCAGGTTATCAAGACCATGTATTTCTTTAATAGGTGGTAAATTCTTAACATCTTCAGCTTTAATACCTTTCTCTTTCATAGATTTCTTTGCCTCTTGCATATCTTCAAGACTGAGAAATAGAATACCTACTTTCTTTGGAGTTGGCTTCGGAGTTGGTTCAGGAAGAGTCCAATCATTATCATTACTCAGTATATTATTCAATAGCAATTCGGCTTGCTCAATGATATGCCTCCAACGTATCTATAATTTTTGATTGTTCCATGATATTATATTATCCATCTTGGATGTTTTATATGCATTTATATGCTATTTTATATTATTTCTGGGACTAACCTATTAACCTAGAGCTCAGTGCCATATTCTGTTTTTCCTTGTTTTTCAGTTTTGCAAAAAAGGAATATCAAACGGAGTCCAAATGAGCCGAAAATTTACGGTGATTTTTTATGGGCCGGAAGAAGCCCCCGAAGCAAAAGAGTTGGGCCAGACAAGCCACGAGGCATCCACAAGGGTGGAGGGCGCGGGGCCCCTAGGGCGTGCTCCCCTGTCTTGTCGTAGCCTCGTGGACCCCCCTGATTTGTTCCCAACGCCAAAAATTCCTATAAATATAGAAACCCCCAGAAATAAACCTAGATTGGGAGTTCCGTCGCCACAATCCTCTGTAGCCATAAAAACAAATCGGGAGCCTGTTCTAGCACCCTGCCGGAGGGGGAAACCATCACCGGTGGCCATCTTCATCATCCCGACACTCTCCATGACGACGAGGGAGCAGTTCACCCTCGGGGATGAGGGTATGTACCTGTAGCTATGTGTTTGATATATATATATATATCTCGTGTTCTTGATTTGGCACGATCTTGATGTACCGCGAGCTTTGTTATTATAGTTGAATAATGTCGGGGAACGACACCTATGAGACCACGGGGATCCCTTCTACGGTTTGGGAGGGAATAGGGGCTAAGTAAAGAGCAGATTTAGTAATCAACACCACGGGTCTTTACCCAGGTTCGGGCCACTGAGATGTGTAAAACCCTAGTCCTGCTTGATTGTGTATTGAGTGTTCTTCAGCTTCGGCTCGTTGCTACGCATGCAAGCTGGGCCGAGGGGTCCAAAAAGCTGAATCCCCCTCCAGTACGCCGTGGGCATCCTTTCATATGACCAAGGGGCTACGACAGTGGCATACAGGAGGTGTAAAGTAACTACAGTGTATGTAGGAGCTGTAAACCGCTACAGTACACATGCTTATCTTGGTCATCTAAGGACAAATGCATTAAATGCACTGCTTACGTGCCCTCTAGCTTTATCGGGGACGGGAAGAGAGCACGTCTCGTCCGTTGCCGCCCCGCCCCGTCTCGACATGCGTCCATGCCGATGAGGCATGCAGTGCCAAGTTGGCTGGCCAGCTGCTGCGCTGGAGAGGTGGCAGGGTCTTCACGAAGATCTGCATGCCACCACACAGGCGCCTGCCAGGCTGACAGGTCAGCCCCCGCACTGGAGTGGTGACTGGGCAGCCGAGTCTGGCCACGGTCTTGCCGATGTCCCCGGCAAGGATCTTGCCGGGGCCTCGTGGGCGTCCTCGACAAGGATCTTGCCGGGGCCTCGTGGGCGTCCTCGACAGGGATCTTGGCGGCGTCTCGTCTTCTGGCCTTCCACAAAGATCTGCACGCCACTACGCGCGCGCCCTTGGATTCTGGCCTTGACGTTGTTGATGGTGTCAGAGCTCTCAACCACAAGGTGGTGCTCTGGTTAGTGCTCTGTAAGTCGTCCCGGCAAGGACCTTGCCGGGGTCTCACAAGCCGTCCCGGCAAGGGCCTTGCCAGGGATCCAGCTCGTCCTTTGTTCTCTGACTTGGCTGTTTTTCTTTGTCTTGTATCTATCCCCGATCGCCCTCTTCGCGCTCTGCCACGCGTGGGGTTAAGACTGCCCGTGCACAAGTATTGGGTGCTAAAAGCCCAAACTTTAGTACACCAGCAAGTATGATGATAACATGCCTCCAATTTATGATGATTATATTGATGAAAGTGGGTTTGGAAGAGTGTCAACTCTAGGTACTAATGATCCCACTATTTTGGAGGGTTTTGAATCTTATTGTGATAATTATGAAAGTGGATTTGGAGAGGTCATGACTTTATTTAGTGATGAATCCACTATTTCGGAAGAGGTTCCAATTGATTATGAGAACAAAGTTGCTATCTATGATGATTATTGTGATGACATGTATGCTATAAAGAATAATTATAACCATGAAACTTGTCATCATTATTTTAATTTTCAATTGGATTATTCCTCACATGATAGTTATTTTGTTGAGTTTTCTCCCACTACTATTCATGAGAAGAATTTTGCTTATGTGGAGAGTAGTAAATTTTCTATGCTTGTGGATCATGAAAATAATGCTTTATGTGATGGTTATATTGTTGAATTCATTCACGATGCTACTGAAAATTATTATGAGAGAGGAACACATGCTTTTACATATTGCAATAATATCAAGTTTCCTCTCTATGTGTTGAAAATCTTGAAGTTTTGCTTGTTTTACCTTCCTATGCTAGTTGATTCTTGTCCCCACAATTTGTTTGCTCACAAAATCCCTATGCACAGGAAGTGGGTTAGACTTAAAATGTGGTAGTCATATTCTTCATGATGCTCCCATTATGCTTCAATTCTTATCTTTTATGTGAGCATCATTGAAATCAGCATGCCTAGCTAGAATGGCATTAAAGAAAAGCGCTTGTTGGGAGACAACCCAATATTTACCCCTACTATTTTTGAGTGTTCACATGATTATGCTACTGTAGTAATCATGTTATATAGCTTTTGTTTCAGTAAAGTGCCAAGTAAGACCTTTGGGATGGTCTATGGTGATAGTTGATTTGATCTTGCTGAAAAACAGAAACTTTTGTGCCCAGTAAAATAATTCTCATTTTTATAGAAGCGTGATAAAATACTGATTCTTTTTGCAGAAGATTAATATACAAATTTCCCAGGTTTCCCTAATTTTTCAGAATTTTTGGAGTTACAGAAGTATGGAAAGTTTCCAGATTACTATAGACTGTTCTGTTTTCGACAGATTCTGTTCTATGTGTTGTTTGCTTATTTTGATGAATCTATGAGTTGTATCCGAAGGTATGAACCATGGAGAAGTTGGAATACAGTAGATATAACACCAATATAAATTTAGAATGAGTTCACAACATTACCTAAGTGGTGATTTGCTTTATTATACTAACGGAGCTTACGAGTTTTCTGTTGAGTTTTGTGTTGTGAAGTTTTCAAGTTTTGGGTGAAGTTTTGATGGACTACGGAATAAGGAGTGGCAAGAGCCTAGGCTTGGGGATGCCAAAGGCACTAATATTCAACGACAACAAAGAGCCTAAGCTTGGGGAATGCCCCGGATGGCATCCCCTCTTTCGTCTTTGTTCATCGGTAACCTTACTTGGAGCTATATTTTTATTCACCACA
This sequence comes from Triticum aestivum, assembly GCF_018294505.1. Classification (NCBI taxonomy): domain Eukaryota; kingdom Viridiplantae; phylum Streptophyta; class Magnoliopsida; order Poales; family Poaceae; genus Triticum; species Triticum aestivum. The sequence continues at coordinate 352,404,915 of NC_057799.1, forward strand.
TGATATGTGTTTTTCTTGGAGCGTCATTTTATTTTATTTTGTTTTGTTTGCTGTTTGAATAATATCCCAAGATCTGAAATTCTTAAATGTTAGAGAGTCTCCACATAGTTACATAATTATTCAACTACTCATTGATCTTCACTTATATCTTTTGGAGTAGTTTGTCATTTGCTCTAGTGCTTCACTTATATCTTTTTAGAGCACGACAGTGGTTTTATTTTGAAGAAATTTATGAACTCTCATCCTTCACTTATATTGTTTTGAGAGTCTCTAAACAGCATAGTAATTTGCTTAGGTCATGAATTTAGTCCTAATATGATGGGCATCCAAGAGGGATATAATAAAAACTTTCATATAAATTGCATTGAATACTATGAGAAGTTTTATTCCTTATGATTGTTTTGAGATATGAGGATGATGATATTAGAGTCATGCTAGTGAGTAATTGTGGATCGTAGAAATACTTGTGTTAAGGTTTGTGATTCTCGTAGCATGCACGTATGGTGAACAGTTATGTAATGAAGTTGGAGCATGAGGTATTTTTTATTGTCTTCCTTATGAGTAGCGGCCGGGGACGAGCGATGGTCTTTTCCTACCAATCTCTCCCCCTAGGAGCATGCGCGTAGTAATTTGTTTTGATAGCTAATAGACTTTTGCAATAAGTATGTGAGTTCTTTATGACTAATGTTGAGTCCATGGATTATATGCACTCTCACCCTTCCACCATTGCTAGCCTCTAGTACCGTGCAACTTTCCACCGTTCCGTTTATTATGACACACATCATCATTGTCATATTGCTTTGCATGATCATGTAGTTGACATCGTATTTGTGGCAAAGCCACCGTTCATAATTCTTTCATACATGTCACTCTTGATTCATTGCACATCCCGGTACACCGCTGGAGGCATTCATATAGAGTCATATTTTGTTCTAAGTATCGAGTCGTAAGTAAAATAAAAGTGTGATGACCTTCATTATTAGAGCATTGTCCCATGTGAGTAAATAAATAAAAAGAGGAAAGGCCCAAAAAAAGAGAAGGCCCAAAAAACAAAAAAAAGTGAGAGAAAAAGAGAGAAGGGGCAATGGTACTATCCTTTTGCCACACTTGTGCTTCAAAGTAGCACCATGATCTTCATGATAGAGAGTATCCTATGTTGTCAATTTCATATACTAGTGGGAATTTTTCATTATAGAACTTGGCTTGTATGTTCCAACGATGTGCTTCCTCAAATTGCTCTAGGTCTTCACGAGCAAGCAAGTTGGATGCACACCCACTTAGTTTTCTTTTTGAGCTTTCATAAACTTATAGCTCTAGTGCATCCGTTGCATGGCAATCCCTACTCACTCACATTGATATCTATTGATGGGCATCTCCATAGCCCGTTGATACACCTAGTTGATGTGAGACTATCTCCTTCTTTTTGTCTTCTCCACAACCACCATATTCTATTCCACCTACAGTGCTATGTCCATGGCTCATGCTCATGTATTGTGTGAAAGTTGAAAAGGTTTGAGAACATCAAAAGTATGAAACAATTGCTTGGCTTGTCATCAGGGTTGTGCAGATTTGAATATTTTGTGTGATGAAGATGGAGCATAGCCAGACTATATGGTTTTGTAGGGATAGCTTTCTTTGGCCATGTTATTTTGAGAAGAAATAATTGCCTTGTTAGTATCCTTGAAATATTATTGTTTTTATGTCAATATTAAACTTTTGTTTTGAATCTTATGGATCTGAACATTCATGCCACAATAAAGAAAATTACATGAATAAATATGTTAGGTCGCATTCCACATCAAAAATTCTGTTTTTATCATTTACCTACTCGAGCACGAGCAGGAATTAAGCTTGGGGATGCTTGATACGTCTCCAACGTATCTATAATTTTTTATTGTTCCATGCTATTATATTATCCATCTTGGATGTTTTATATGCATTTATATGCTATTTTATGTTATTTTTTGGACTAAACTATTAACCTAGAGCCCAATGCCAGTTTCTATTTTTTCCTTGTTTTTGAGTTCTGCAGAAAAGGAATATCAAACGGAGTCCAAATGAGCTGAACATTTACAGTGATTTTTTATGCACCAGAAGAAGCCCCCGAAGCAAAAGAGTTGGGCCAAAAGAGCCACGAGGCATCCACAAGGGTAGAGGGGGGGCCCTAGGGCGCGCCCCCTGTCTTGCGGTCGCCTCGTGGACCCCCCCCCCAACTTGTTCCCGACGCCAAAAATTCCTATAAATATAAAAAAACCAGAAATAAACCTAGATCGGGAGTTCCGCCGCCGCAAGACTCTGTAACCACGAAAAACCAATCGGGAGCCTGTTCCGGCACCCTGCCGGAGGGGGAAACCATCACCGGTGGCCATCTTCATCATCCCGGCGCTCTCCATGACGAGGAGGGAGTAGTTCACCCTCGGGGCTGAGGGTATGTACCAGTAGCTATGTGTTTGATCTCTCTCTCTCTCTATCTCTCTCTCTCGTGTTCTTAATTTGGCACGATCTTGATGTACCGCAAGCTTTGTTATTATAGTTGAATCATATGGTGTTTCTCCCCCTCTACCTTCTTATGATGAATTGAGTTTTACCTTTGAGGTTTCACTATTATATCAGATTGAATACTATTATGGATTTGAGAACGCTTGATGTATGTCTTGCGTGGGATACCCGTGGTGACAATGGGGTGTTCTATTGATTCACTTCATGTATATTTTGGCACTCAACTCGCAGATTCCTGAGGTGACATTGGGGTAATCTATGCATAGGGGTTGATGCACGTTTTCGTCCTTGTTTCTCTGGTAGGAATCTTGGGGCAGTCTTTGAGTTTCTTTATGTTGGATTGAATATTATGAATCTGAAGTTGTTTGATGCATATCGTATAATTGACCCGCGGATACTTGTGGTGACATTGGAGTATCTAGGTGACATTAGGGTTGATTGATGTGTGTCATATGGTGTTATTTTACTACAAACTCTAGGGTTGTCTGTGACACTTATAGGAATAGTTCAATGGATTGATCGGAAAGAATAACTTTGAGGTGAATTCATACCCTACAAGCACCTTCATCTTATGTTCTCCACGATAGGATCTTTGGAGTGACTTTTGTCGCACGTTGAGGGATTTCCATATGATCTAATTATGTTATCATTGTTGAGAGAACTTGCACTAGTGAAAGTATGAACCCTAGGCCTTGTTTCCAAGCATTGCAATACCGTTTTCACTCACTTTTGTTACTAGTTACCTTGTTGTTTTTATATTTTCAGATTACAAAAACCTATATCTACCATCCGTATTACACTTGTATCACCATCTCTTCGCCGAACTAGTGCACCTATACAATTTACCATTGTATTAGCTGTGTTGGGGAGATAAGAGACTCTTTGTTATTTGATTGCAGGGTTGTTTAAGAGAGACCATCTTCATCCTATGCCTCCCACGGATTGATAAACCTTAGGTCATCCAGTTGAGGGAAATTTGCTACTGTCCTACAAAACTCTGTGCTTGGAGGCCCAACACGAGTCTAAAATAAGAAGGTTGTGTAGTAGACATCACTCAACAGTTCGTTCCCTGAAAACACAACTAGCACAACTATCTAGGTGGTCCCTAGAAGCATCGCTTAGTCCATTATAAAAGATATCAAGTATTTCATTTTTCTTGAGAGGATGATCAGGAAAAGCATTATGTAATTGGAGAAGCCCCCCCCCCCTCCCAGCTTGTGGGAGACTCTCTTCTTCAATTTGCACAAAGTTAAATATTTCCTGTAAGGCAACTTGTTTCTTATGAGCAGGGAAGTATTTTTCAGAGAAGTAGTAAAACATATCCTGGGGACTACGCACACAACCAAAAGCAAGAGAATTAAACCATAACTTAGCATCGCCCTTTAACGAGAAAGAAAACAACTTAAGAATATAGTAATAACGGATTTTTTCCTCATGAGCAAATAGGGTGGCTATATCATTCAATTTAGTGAGATGTGCCACAACAGTTTCAGATTCATAACCATGAAAAGGATCAGATTCAACCAAAGTAATTAACTCAGGATCGACGGAGAATTCATAATCCTTATCAGTAACAAAGATAGGTGAAGTAGCAAACTTAGGATCATATTGCATTCTAGCATTCAAAGATTTTTCTTTCCACTTGCATAATAATTTCTTCAGATCATCTCTATCCTTACAAGCAAGAAAGTCCCTAGCTACCTCTCCATCCATAACATAACCTTCAGGCATAACAGGCAATTCATATCTTGGAGAGCTAGGTCTAACAAGTGTTTCAAAGTGTTCAGTTTCAATAATTTCATCAGTTTCAGAAATATCATCATCTTCAACATAATCAATAGTTCTAACTCTAGCAAGGTGTTCATCAAGTAATTCACCTAGTGGCACCGTTTTATCAAGAAAGTAGTAGCATCATAAGCATCATTTATAGTAGAAGTAGCATCATCAATAACATGCGACATATCGGAATCAATAGCAGGTGTAGGTGTCGCAAGCTTACTCAAAACAGAAGGTGAATCAAGTGGACAGCTAGACGGTAGTTCCTTACCTCCCCTCGTAGTAGAGGGAAAAATCTTGGTTCTAGTATCTTTCAAAATCCTCGTAGTGATCAACAGATATAAATCCCAAGTGATTCAGAGAATAGAGCTATGCTCCCCGGCAACGGCGCCAGAAAAAGGTCTAGATAACCCACAAGTATAGGGGATCGCAACAGTTTTCGGGGGTAGAGTATTCAACCCAAATTTATTGATTCTACAGAAGGGGGCCAAAGAATATTCTCAAGTATTAGCAGTTGAGTTGTTAATTCAACCACACCTGAAAGAATTAATATCTGCAGCAAAGTATTTAGTAGCAAAGTAATATGGAAGTAACGGTAATGGTGGCAAAAGTAACAGTAGCAGTTTTGTAGTGATTGTAACAGCAGTAGCAACGAAACTAAGTTAGCAAAGATCAATATGTGAAAAGCTCGTAGGCAATGGATCGACAATGATAATTGTGTTGGATGATATTCATCATGTAGCATTCATAACCTAGGGTGACACAGAACTAGCTCCAATTCATCAATATAATGTAGGCATGTGTTCCGTATATAGTCATACGTGCTTATGGAAAAGAACTTACATGTCATCTTTTGTCCTACCCTCCCTGGGCAGCAGGGTCCTAATGGAAACTAAGGGATATCAAGGCCTCCTTTTAATAGAGAACCGGACCAAAGCATTAGCACTTAGTGAATACACGAACTCCTCAAACTACGGTAGCACCGGAAAGAATCCCAATTATTGTCAAATTGGGGTATGCGGATCATAACTCATAATAGGTGTCTACAACTTGCAAGATAGGATCAAGAAGACAAATATATTCATGAAAACATAATAGGTTCAGATCTGAAATCATGGCACTCTGGCGCTAGTGACAAGCATTAAGCATAGCAAAGTCATAGCAACATCAACCTCAGAACATAGTGGATACTAGGGATCAAACCCTAACAAAACTAACTCGATTACATGATAAATCTCATCCAACCCATCACCGTCCAGCAAGGCTAAGATGGAATTACTCACGCACGGCGGTGAGCGTCATGAAATTGGTAATGGAGGAAGGTTGGTGATGATGATGGCAACGAATCCCCCTCTCCGAATCCCCGAACGGACTCCAGATCTGCCCTCCCGATGAAGAACAGGAGGTGGCGGCGGCTCCGTATCGTAAAACGCAATGAATCCTTCTCTTTGATTTTTTGTCTCCGGATGTGAATATATAGAGTTGCAATTAGGGTCGGAGGAGGTCCAGAGGGCCCACAAGCCACCAGGGCGCGCCCCAGGGGGGCGCCCCCCAGGCTTGTGGCCAATGGGTGGACCCCCTCTGGTTGATTCTTTCGCCAGTATTTTTTATATATTCCAAAAATATTCTCCATAAATTTTCAGGTCATTCTGAGAACTTTTATTTCAGCACAAAAATAACACCAAGGCAATTCTGCTGAAAACAACGTCAGTCCGGGTTAGTTCCATTCAAATCATGCAAATTAGAGTCCAAAACAAGGGCAAAAGAGTTTGGAAAAGTAGATACGATGAAGACGTATCAGGAAGTGATACTTCCATGACGGTAATTGTGGAAAAAATATATAATCATATATGTGGTGGGCTCCTACTTCTATGACAAAAAAAAATGAAAAATGGGTTTTTCGTCCTGGGCGGGCTAGAGGCGCACCTGCGTGACATTCTTTGGGCCGTCCATGACGTAAAAAATCATGGTAGAAGTGACCGAGCGATGCAGTGTGGTTTGCGTGTTTCTCTCGTACGCGCGAGTGTGAGAGCCCTTCGCTAATTGAACCCGAGTGAGCCATTCACTTACTGAACCCGATCGGTCGATCCCTCGCACTATACACCGAACCCGAGCGATCGATCCCTCACACTACACTGAACACGAGCGATCCCTAGCTTACTGAACCTGAGCGATCAATCCCTCACACTACATACTAAACCCGAGCGAGTGATCCCTTTGCGGTATTACTGAACCTATCGATGTGGGTGAGACTCGTGACCGTATGAAGTTTGCTGGCCCGATTGATCGATGCATTGCATTGAGCCCCCGCGCGAGATGTGAGTTGACCTAGCCAGTTGGTTGAAGGAAATATGCGCTAGAGGCAATAATAAAGTTGTTATTTTATATTTCCTTATTCATGATAAAGGTTTATTATTCATGCTAGAATTGTATTGATCAGAAACCTTAATACATGTGTGAATACATAAACAAACATTGTGTCCCTAGTGAGCCTCTACTAGACTAGCTCGTTGATCAAAGATGGTTAAGGTTTCCTAACCATTGACATGAGTTTTCATTTGATAACGGGAACACATCATTAGGAGAATGATGTGATGGACAAGACCCATCCGTTAGCTTAGCATAATGATCATTCAGTTTTATTGTTATTGCTTTCTTCATGTCAAATACATATTCCTTCGACTATGAGATTATGCAACTCCTGGATGCTGGGGGAATGCCTTGTGTGCTATCAAACGTCAAAACGTAACTGGGTGATTACAAAGATGCTCTACAGGTATCTCCGAAGGTGTTTTTTGAGTTGGCATAGATCGAGATTAGGATTTGTCGCTCCGAGTATCGGAGAGGTATCTCCGGGCCCTCTCGGTAATACACATCATAAGCTTGCAAGCAAACGAATAAGGAGTTGGTCACGAGGTGATCTATTATGGAATGAGTAAAGAGACTTTCCGATAACTAGATTGAACTAGGTATGAAGATACCGACGATCGAATCTCGCGCAAGTAACATACCGATAGACAAAGGGAATTACGTATGTTGTCAGAACGGTCTGACCGATAAAGATCTTCATGGAATATGTAGGAGACAATATGGGCATCCAGGTTCCGCTATTGGTTATTTACCGGAGAGGTGTCTCGGTCATGTCTACATAGTTCTCGAACCCGTAGGGTCCGCACGCTTAACGTTCGTTGACGATATAGTATTATATGAGTTATGTAATTTGGTGACCGAATGTTGTTCGGAGTCCCAGATGAGATCAGGGACATGACGAGGAGTCTCGAAATGGTCGAGAGGTAAAGATTGATATATCGGACGATAGTATTCGGACACAGGAAGTGTTTCAGATGGTACCGGGTACTTACCGGGTCACCGGAAAGGAGTTCCGGGCACCCCCGGCAAAGATATGGGCCTTATGGGCCAAGAGAGGGAACACACCAGCCCACAAGGGGCTGGTGCACCCCTATAGTGGCCGGCCCTATGAGGAGGAGAAGGAAAGAGGGGAGGTGAAGGAAAGTATGGAGTATGACTCCCCCTTCCTTCCCTCCCCCCCTCTTTCCTTCCCCTTCTTCTTACAATGAAAGGGGGCGCAGGGCAAGGCAGTAGCCCTAGGGTTGCTGCCAGGTCTCTTGGGCGCCCTAGGTGCTGCCTCCTCCCCTCCCACCTATATATACATGGGTAGGGGCGCCACACAACGACACAACATTGTCTTAGCCATGTGCGGCGCCCCCGTCCATCGTTTACTCCCTCGGTCATATTTTCGTAGTGCTTAGGCAAAGCCCTGCGGAGATCACATCACCATCACCGTCACCACGTCGTCGTGCTACCGGAACTCATCTACTACCTCGCCGTCTTGCTGGATCAAGAAGGCGGAGGATGTCACCGAGTTGAACGTGTGCGGAATGTGGAGGTGTCGTGCGTTCGGTACTAGATCGGTTGGAGCGCGAAGAAAGTTCGACTACATCAACCGCGTTGTGAAACGCTTCCACTTACGGTCTACGAGGGTTCATAGACACACTCTCCCCTTCCTTGCTATGCATCTCCATGGATAGATCATTGCATGTGCGTGGATTTTTTTTCTTTTTCCATGCAACGTTTCCCAACATTGGTTGCCTCTCGATTAACATTACCTGTTGCTGCCGCGCATGCGATAGGTAGATCAGTAGAGAGCAACAGACAATTGCATCGATCCAACCCCTTGCACGAGACGTGTTGACCAAGCCGGTTGGTTGGCTATGGATGAACACTCCCCATTGTTGTCACCCATGCGTACGCCCCACCCCAGCAGGTGGGGGTTGGATGAACAGTCCCCCTGGCTGTGTGTAGGCGTTTGGTGTTGGATGAATAGGACCCCGATCGATCGACGAGGCCATGTCGTGGTACACCACACCTCAGCCGGTTGGGGTGGATGGACAGGACCCCGTGGACGTTGTAGGCGATGGATGAACAGTAGCCCATGGAGGCCAGTTTGCGGTACGCCACACCCCTCCCGATGAACAGGACCCCGTTTCAATTGTAGCGGTTGAACAAAACTATGTTAAGTCCTTTTTGTGGTACGCCACACCCCTTTTGATGAATAGGACCCCGTTCCAACTGTAGGCGATCGAACATAACTCAGTTCGTCTATTTTAGGTACGTCACACCCCCAGTCGGTGGGGGGTCGATGAACAAGACCTCGTTCTGGCTGTTCCATCCAAGCCTATTGGCTCCCGATGAACAGGACGTATTCCGACCCAGTCGGTTGGCTCTCGATGAACAAGACGTTGTTTCGTCCGTTCCGACCCAGCCGTTTGGCTGCCAATGAAAAGGACACCATTGTTACGTACTGCCACCGTTTAGTGCAGTGGTCCATTGCCTCTTTGACGTTGCCTCTAGATGTACATGAGCCCTGGCTGTATGCGTGAGTACGCGTTTGAGACCTTGTCCGTATGTACCTACGTGGCCGTAGTTTTTGCAACATGGTTGTACGTACGTGTACATGATTTAGACAGGACTGCCTGAACTGTTACATCTAGGGCAAAATTTCCTACTACGACATGTGCCCCTCCTTTACTAGATCACGGTTCATCGTTGGAAAAAGGCCAGTATGTACATGCATGTTGGCAACCGGATAGATAACACAATACATGTGCTTCAACCTGGTGGGTCCTAGCTGTCAGGGGGAGGAATCTTTTTTTGCGCGTAATTAGGAGGCACTTCCTTGCATGCGACCATGTAGCTGGTGGGTCCCAGCTGTCTAGGGAGGAATTGTTTTTTATGGGCAATAAGGAGGTACACTTGCTTGCATGCGACCATGTAGCTGGTGGGTCCCAACTATCAGTCTCCCCACGTACAGTTCTCTTATGATGGTTTTCATTCGTTGACCACGCCGCGCCGGGAGAACCATAGCGGTGGACGATAGCTAGGGCTAGGAAGAGAATGACCCAGGGCCGGGTAAGACGTGGCAGTGGATGCCCAAGCGGAGGGGGGTACAAGGGTTAGTTGGTTTGGTTGTGGGGTGAGGCTGTCGTCGCTAGAGAATAACAAAAGGTGTGGATGAGTAGAGGGGTGGCCTGGCCAGCAGTGGGAGTAGGTTGGGGCAGGAGGCCTGCATGGCAACACAGTCGGCCACGGAAGGCGACGGTAGGCAGTCTCGTTGGTGCTGGTTTGGGCAGCTAAAGCAACAAGATTAGATATTGAAGAAGCATGACGACCATTGGATTGACATCCAACGGTCATTGCTTCTAGAATATTTTTAACTAAGTAAAAAAAGCCTTGCGTACTCGCCAGCTCAATAGACCCATAAGTCGGCCTCCAAATCTGTGGCAAACAATTATAACCCACAATTATAGAGGGCCAATTGTAGTCTTTCTCGATAAGTAAGAGTGTCGAACCCAACGAGAAGCTAAAGGTAGAATTAATATTCTCTCAAGTTCTATCGACCACCGATACAACTCTAGGCACACTTAACGTCGCTTTACCTAGAACAAGAATAAAACTACTTTGTAGCAGCAACTAGGTTTCATTCGGCACTTGGTGTTTTGATGTACAAACCCCACGCGAAGATCTAACAGCCACGAATGCAAAAAAAGACCCCGACAGATCTAATAGTTCAGAAAGCTAATGGTTAAGAGGACTCTTTTAGTGTAACGTTTTCTATATCAATATCTATACCAATATAAAAAGACCTAAAGGGGCAGATCCAATTAATCTCGGCCATCAAATCATGTCAATCCAACGACCTAGACTACTTCAATGTCGAGCTCTCAACACGTTAGTGTGTAGTTAATTTCATGCCAAAAATAGTGCTAATCACATAATAACACGCAAATAATATCCTACTTAATATCTGCATGCACTTAATATACTTCCAAATTAACGTGCATTGCATGTACACATTGACAAGTTACTATTAAACAAGCAAACATTTTCTTCCCTAACGGTACCCCGCTTAGTGTACACATAACAATCCGGAGTAATTACAGCCACATGATCGAATCCACTTATTTAGATCTAACCGTAAAGATAACAATAATCCTCACCAAAAGTGTGTTTAGCAATTTTAGAGGGCAGACGAAAACTCTGCCATCCGCTCGCCAGCATTTGTTTAGGTACGGGGAAAAATGGCACAATATACGGAAACAACACGCCAGGGTGGTGGCGCATCTTCGGGAATCAGGGAGTAGAAGGATAGGCATGGCGACGGCTGAGGAGGTGCTCACCGACGCGCAGGATTGGATTGAGGCGTGATACATCTCCAACGTATCTATAATTTTTTATTGTTCCATGCTATTATATTATCTATCTTGGATGTTTTATATGCATTTATATGCTATTTTATATGATTTTTGGGACTAACCTATTAACCTAGAGCCCAGTGCCAGTTTCTGTTTTTTCCTTGTTTTTGACTTTTACAGAAAAGGAATATCAAACGGAGTCCAATTGAGCTGACAATTTACAGTGATTTTTTATGGACCAGAAGAAGCCCCCGAAGCAAAAGAGTTGGGCCTGAAGAGCCACGAGGCCTCCACAAGGGTGGAGGGCGCGCCCTACCCCCCCCCCCCATCCCCCGGGGGTGCCCTCCGACCTTGTGGGCTCCTCGTGGACCCCCCTGATTTGAAACCGACGCCAAAAATTCTTATAAATACACAAACCCCCGAAAAGAAACCTAGATCGGGAGTTCCGCCGCCGCAAGCCTCTGGAGCCACCAAAAACCAATCGGGGCCCTGTTCCGGCACCCTGCCGGAGGGGGAAATCATCACCGGTGGCCATCTTCATCATCTCGGCGGTCTCCATGACGAGGAGGGAGTAGTTCACCCTCGGGGCTGAGGGTATGTACCAGTAGCTATGTGTTTGACCTCTCTCTCTCTCTCTCGTGTTCTTGATTTGGCACGATCTTGATGTACCGCGAGCTTTGCTATTATAGTTGGATCTTATGATGCTTCTCCCCCTCTACCTTCTTGTAATGGATTGAGTTTTCCCTTTTAAGTTATCTTATCGGATTGAGTCTTTAAGGATTTGAGAACACTTGATGTATGTCTTGCATGTGCTTATCTGTGGTGACAATGGGATATTCACGTGATCCACTTGATGTATATTTTGGTGATCAACTTGCGGGTTCTGCGACCTTGTGAACTTATGCTTAGGGGTTGGCACACGTTTTCGTCTTGACTCTCCGGTAGAAACTTTGGGGTACTCTTTGAAGTTCTTTGTGTTGGTTTGAATAGATGAATTTGAGATTATGTGATGCATATCGTATAATCAAACCCGCGGATACTTTTGGTGACATTGGAGTATCTAGGTGACATTAGGGTTTTGGTTGATGTGTGTCTTAAGGTGTTATTTTAGTACGAACTCTAGGGCTATTTGTGACACTTATAGGAATAGCCCAATAGATCGATCGGAAAGAATAACTTTGAGGTGGTTTCGTACCCTACAATAATCTCTTCGTTTATTCTCTGCTATTAATGACTTTGGAGTGACTCTTTATTGCATGTTGAGGGATTGTTATATGATCTAACTATGTTATCATTGTTGAGAGAACTTGCACTAGTGAAAGTATGAACCCTAGGCCTTGTTTTCAAGCATTGCAATACTGTTTTCGCTCACTTTCACTACTAGTTACCTTGCTGTTTTTATAATTTCAGATTACAAAAACCTATATCTACCATCCATATTGCACTTGTATCACCATCTCTTCGCCGAACTAGTGCACCTATACAATTTACCATTGTATTGGGTGTGTTGGGGACACAAGAGACTCTTTGTTATTTGGTTGCAGGGTTGTTTGAGAGAGACCATCTTCATCCTACGCCTCCCACGGATTGATAAACCTTAGGTCATCCACTTGAGGGAAATTTGCTACTGTCCTACAAAACTCTGCGCTTGGAGGCCCAACACGAGTCTACAAGAAGAAGGTTGCGTAGTAGACATCAAGCTCTTTTCTGGCGCCGTTGCCGGGGAGGCTAGGTAAGCGGCACTCACACCCCGTCAACTAAGCTCTTTTCTGGCGCCGTTGCCGGGAGGTTAGTGCTTGAAGGTATATCTTTAGATCTTGCAATTGAATCTTTTAGTTTCTTGTTTTATCACTAGTTTAGTTCATAAAAGAAAATTACAAAAAAATGGAATTGAGGTTACCTTATATGCTTCATCTCTTTAATGTCTTTCGTGAAAATGATGGAAAGGAAAATTGTGCTCAAGTGTTAGAGGAAGAAGTCTATAAAATGTTGGGATAATTAGATTTATGCCCCTAGTTGTGTCCCACTCGTCTGTTTTACCCCTAATTCCCAAAAGTCACCGGTTCTGTCCAAATCACTTTACTCCTCTTATGCTTTTGCCCTTTGACCGTTTGACCGTCAGTTTGAAAACTTCATAACTAATTCATACTAAATCAGAAAAATGCAAATAAGATACCAAAATTTTCAGAAAAACATCACCTATAAGTCAGTGTCATTTGCATTCATGAAAAAGTGTTGGAAAGTGCCCATCCGAGTTTTAGCTCTTATGCTACCACCATGAATAGTAAAATCTAAAAAAGTTCAAAAAAATTCAAAAATAATTTGGCGGCAAAGAATGACAAATGTTTTAAGTGCCTGCCAAGTTTCATTAGGGAATAACATTCGTGGGTGCCGCGGCAAAAAAACAATCAGCACTCCAAAATAGATTATTTTTTTCCCACGACTTCCACGAATGTCGTTCCCTAATGAAACTTGGCAAGCACTTAGAACACTTGTCGTTCTTTGCCACCATATTTTTTGAATTTTTTTTGAATTTTTTAGAGTTTACTATTCATGGTGGTATCAAAAGAGCTAAAACTCGGATGTGCACTTTCCAACACTTTTTTCATGAATGCAAATGACACTGACATATAGGTGATGTTTTTCTGAACATTTTGGTATCTTATTTGCATTTTTTTTAATTTTGTATGAATTAGTTATGAAGTTTTCAAACTGACGGTCAAACGGTCAAAGGGCAAAAGCATAAGAGGATCAAAGTGACTTGGACAGAACCGGTGACTTTTGGGAATTAGGGGTAAAACAGACTAGTGGGACACAACTAGGGGCATAAATCTAATTATCCCTAAAATGTTTGGCACTAAATATTTGTATGATGAGCATGATTGCAATGTTGTTAGTATGAACTCTTTGAATATCCATGATGTTAATGATATGCAAAGCCATAAGCTTGGGGAAACTATGTTTGATGAAGATGATATTTTTTCTTCCCCAAGTTTCGTTGAGCAAATTTATTATGATGATAGCATGCCTCCTATTTATGATGATTATATTGATGAAAGTGGGTTTGGAAGAGTGTCAACTCTAGGAAATGATCCCACTATTTTGGAGGGCGTTGAATCTTATAATATTTATGAAACTGGATTTGGAGAGGTCGTGGCTTTATTTAATGATGATTCCACTATTTCCGAAGAGGTTCCAATTGATTATGAGAATAAAGTTGCTATTTATGATGATTATTGTGATGACATGTATGCTATGAAGAGTAATGATAACCATGAAACTTGTCATCCTGATTTTAATTTTCAATTGGATTACGCCTCACATGATAGATATTTTGTTGAGTTTGCTCCCACTACTATTCATGAGAATAATTTTGCTTATGTGGAGAGTAATAAAAATTCTATGCTTATGTATCATGAAAAGAATGCTTTATGTGATAGTTATATTGTCGAATTCATTCATGATGCTACTGAAAATTATTATGAGAGAGGAACATATGCTTTTACATATTGCAATAACATCAAGTTTCCTCTCTATGTGTTGAAAGTTTTGAAGTTTTGCTTGTTTTACCTTCCTATGCTAGTTGACTCTTGTTCCCATAATTTGTTTGCTCACAAAATTCCTATGCATAGGAAGTGGGTTAGACTTAAATGTGCTTGTCATATGCTTCATGATGCTCTCTTTGTGTTTCCATTCCTATCTTTTATGTGAGCATCATTGAAATCTTCATGCCTAGCTAGAAAGGCATTAAAGAAAAGCGCTTGTTGGGAGACAACCCAATATTTACACCTACTGTTTTTGTGTGTTCACATGATTATGCTACTGTAGTAATCTTGTTTTATAGCTTTTGTTTCAATAAAGTGCCAAGTAAAGCCTTTGGGATAGTGTGGATGATAGTTGATTCAATTCTGTCCAAAAACAAAAACTTTTGCACCCAGTCACAAAATTGTTAAAAATCACTGGAGCGTCGAAAAATTCTGAACTTTTTAATTGGTATACATATTGCCTCTGTTTTCCTAATTTTTCAGAAATTTTGGAGTCACAGAAGTATGATTTCAATTCAGATCTTTACATATTGTTCTGTTTTTGACAGATTCTGTTTTTGATGCATAGTTTGCTTGTTTTCTAGTTTCTATGGCTTATATTGCTTAATATAAATTGTAGAAATGATAGGGTACAGTAGGCATCATGTGAGAAAAATTATGAATCTTGTCTTGACAGTACCAAAGGGAATGATTTGTTTTATTATACTAACGGAGCTTACGAGTTTTCTGTTGAGTTTTGTGTTGTGAAGTTTTCAAGTTTTGGGTGAAGTTCCGACGGACTATGGAATAAGGAGTGGCAAGAGCCTAAGCTTGGGTATGCCCAAGGCACCCCAAGGTAATATTCAAGGACAACCAAGAGCCTAAGCTTGGGGATGCCCCGGATGGCTTCCCCTCTTTCGTCTTCGTTTATCGGTAACCTCACTTGGAGCTATATTTTTATTCACCACATGACATGTGTTTTGCTTGGAGATTCAATTTATTTTATTAGGATTTGCTTGCTGTTATTTAGAGTAATTGTTTGCATATTTTAGTTCAATAAAAAGGTCAAATATAGCCTTTACCACGCTTATTTTGCAAGTCCATATGTTGTTGTTTTAAAAACAGAAAGTTTGCTGTTATGTTTTGAATATTTGTGAATAGTCAGAACATGATAAAATCTTGAAACTTTTACACAATGAGTAACAACAAATTTTCTACAGTGTGGTAATTTTTCAGAATTTTTGGAGTTAGGGAAGTATGATTCCTCTTGCATTCTTTACAGACTATTCTGTTAGGCGGATTGCTGTTATATTTGCATTGTTTGCATATGTTTGCTTGTTTAATGATTCTATTTGAGGATAGGACTATTAAATATGCAGAGGCATTTAGTATGCAATGTCAAATAATAATTTTAGTGATTTGCTACAGTAGAGAATGATAAGGTTTATGCGTTGATTTATATTAACTTATCTCACGAATTCTTGTTGAGTTTTGTGTGGATGAAAATTTTAAGATTTAGGGAAACCGTGATATGAAAGGAATTAAGGAGTGACAAAAGCTAAAGCTTGGGGATGACCAAGGCATCCCTAATTGATATTTCAAGAAGTCTCAAGCATCTAAGCTTGGGGATGCCCCGGTTGGCATCCCACCTTTCTTCTTCAACAATGATCGGCCAGTTTTGGTGGAACCTAAGTTTTTGCTACTTCACATGATATGTGCTATCCTTGCAATGCCATTTTATTTTGTTTTGTTTGCTGTTTGAATAAAGTACTTAAGATCTGAAATTCTTAAATGTTAGAGAGTCTTCACATAGTTACATAAGTATTCGGCTACTCATTGATCTTCACTTATATCTTTTGGAGTAGTTTGTCATTTGCTCTAGTGCTTCACTTATATCTTTTTAGAGCATGACGGTGGTTTTATTTTGAATAAATTGTTGAACTCTCATGCTTCACTTATATTATTTTGAGAGCCTCTCTAAACAGCGTGATAATTTGGTTTGGTTATGAATTTAGTCCTAATACGATAGGCATCCATGAGGGATATAATAAAAACTTTTATATAAAGTGCATTGAATACTATGAGAAGTTTGATTCCTTATGATTGTTTTGAGACATGAAGATGGTGATATTCGAGTCATGCTAGTGAGTAGTTGTGAATTTGAGAAATACTTGTGTTAAGGTTAGTGAGTCCCGTAGCATGCACGTATGGTGAACCGTTATGTAACGAAGTTGGAGCATGAGATATTTTTTTTATTGTCTTCCTTATGAGTGGCGGTAGGGGCCGAGCGATGGTCTTTTCCTACCAATCTATCCCCCTAAGAGCATGCGCGTAGTACTTTGTTTCGATGACTAATAGATTTTTGCAATAAGTATGTGAGTTCTTTATGACTAATGTTGAGTCCATGGATTATACGCACTCTCACCCTTCCACCATTGCCAGCCTCTCTTGTGCCGCGCAACTTTTGCCGGTGCCATACACCCACCTATTACCTTCCTCGAAACAGCCACCATACCTACCTATTATGGCATTTCCATAGCCATTCCGAGATATATTGCCATGCAACTTTCCACCGTTCCGTTTATTATGACACACATCATCATTGTCATATTGCTTTGCATGATCATGTAGTTGACATCGTATTTGTGGCAAAGCCACCGTTCATAATTCTTTCATACATGTCACTCTTGATTCATTGCACATCCCGGTACACCGCTGAGGGCATTCATATAGAGTCATATTTTGTTCTAAGTATCGAGTCGTAAGTAAAATAAAAGTGTGATGACCTTCATTATTAGAGCATTGTCCCATGTGAGGAAATAAATAAAAAGAGGAAAGGCCAAAAAAAAGAGAAGGCCCAAAAATCAAACAAAAAAGTGAGAGAAAAAGAGAGAAGGGGCAATGCTACTATCCTTTTGCCACACTTGTGCTTCAAAGTAGCACCATGATCTTCATGATAGAGAGTCTCCTATGTTGTCAATTTCATATACTAGTGGGAATTTTTCATTATAGAACTTGGCTTGTATATTCCAACGATGCGCTTCCTCAAATTGCCCTAGGTCTTCACGAGCAAGCAAGTTGGATGCACACCCACTTAGTTTTCTTTTTGAGCTTTCATAAACTTATAGCTCTAGTGCATCCGTTGCATGGCAATCCCTACTCACTCACATTGATATCTATTGATGGGCATCTCCATAGCCCGTTGATACGCCTAGTTGATGTGAGACTATCTCCTTCTTTTTGTCTTCTCCACAACCACCATATTCTATTCCACCTATAGTGCTATGTCCATGGCTCACGCTCATGTATTGCGTGAAAGTTGAAAAGGTTTGAGAACATCAAAAGTATGAAACAATTGCTTGGCTTGTCATCGGGGTTGTGCACACTACTGCAGGATGCTGCTAATGCGACACTACGATCAGAGACCCTTCGACGAAACTGTGTGCGATGCAATAATCGCAAACGGTGGTGTAAAAACCGTCAAAAATGGTGCAAAACGTTTGCGATGGAGGATGCATCAAACACGGTTCAGATTTTAGTTGCATGTGCGATGCAGGGCATATGGTTTATTCAATTAACTGTTTGCGATGAGGAGGAACAAAAGAAACGGGCAGCCAGATGAAGGTGTGTGCGATATACAGCATACGGTTCACTCGGATGAACTGTTTGTGATTAGGCAACACAAAAGAAACGGTCAGCCAGATCAAGGTGTGTGTGATATACGGCATGCGGTTCACTCAGATGAAATGTTTGCGTTGAGACAAGAGAACAGAAACGGTTCAATATATCAAGATATGTGTGATACGCGACAAACAGGTATGTAATCAGAAATGTGTGCGAAGACCAATAATAACACAGACGATTGCTTCTAATAAGACGTATGTGATATGCTCTGTCTACACAACATCTATTGTCCATTGGGGGACGGGCGGTCATCTGGATACGCCATAAGGATGCGAAGAGGCATCCTATATCAGCAAGGACTAGTTGTTCCACCAGTAGCTCATGTAAGAGAACTCTCAAGTTAAGTGTGCTCAGGATGGAGCAGCCATCAGATGGATGACTGGATGGGAAGTTGTGTTGATGTTAAATTAACTGATAGGATGGGTCATATCTGTCAAATGAAATGACTGATATGACCCATCCCATGAGTTAATTTAACCTCGATGTCCTTGTTTTTTTAACACATATCAAAGAAGGTCTACCGCATGACTTTTTGACAATGTGCAATACGTGGCATACAGTTGATCCATCTGACCTGTTTGTGATGGAATAAGTCGTGTGTGTTGTGGGCAAATGCTTGCTAGTATTCAACCGTTTGCGATTGATGAATTCATCACCCACGGGTTCCCTAGTGTGGTCCGTGTTCATCTGACCATCATCTACTTCTTATCCTAGCTCGATGTTCCTTCTATGCTAAGTTTCCATTAATTGATGGTGTTTTATGAACACGCCACCGTTTCCCGCCATTTCCTCACCTTTTTCCCGCCATCCAGCGATATTGCGCATAAACCTAGGCGACAAGCGCAGCCTGTAGCACATCCACCTTTTCCAAGCATGCCAACCCACCAAAGCGCCGCCTCTGCCATCAACCTCGTCGACAAGGAAAACGAGCAGGCGCCATGGCCGTCCAGGCCGAGGCGCTCCTTGGCAACGCGGTGGACGACGTCGTGATGTGCGTCATCGCCAGGGTTGAGCAGACCATTGGTGCATGGCGCTTGAGCTTCGCGGATCAAGATAGGCATGTCAGCACCGACAGGCTGCAGCTCGTCGCACAACATGATCGATGGTGCGCCGCAGAGCAAGCTAGGCGCGTCTGCGCCAATAGGCTGCGGCTCGCCGCACGGCGAGACCGTTAGAGCGCCGCGGAGCGAGAGGCGCGGCGCGTTGCCTGCTGTCGACACGGCGTCGCAGCTAGGTACACGTCTCGTCAGTACCCCCATTCCTCGCCAGGAGTGGGCAGAGGCCCTGTGCGCCGTACTTGCACCAGAGCCCGGTCGCGCCGTACTTGCATCGGACGCCCGTCGCGCCGTTCGCATGGGTCGCGCCATTCGCCTTGTCCGCTGGTCGGTAGGCTCGACCGCCTCCTTGGCCCAGGTCTCCACCTGGGCGCAGTAGAGGAAGATGGCCGTCGCATCCTCGAGCTGGTGATCTCCGATGAAATAGCCAAGTTGGAGCTCGAGATCGCGCTCTAGATGTATCGCGAGCGTGTCGACCGCTTGGACGAACGCCTGCACGAGTTCAGGCAGAGCCAAGAGCTACCGTAGGCAAGGGCTGTTGGTCATGGTCTCATGGACGCATTTTATTTTGTTGAGTCGTTTTGACGTGGATAGCTATGTATTCACAACAATCATAGTATTGCTCTGTTTATTGCTCTATTTCAATGTGTGTACTCTGTTTTCCGTTCTTATGTGTTCTGTTTCAATGTGTGTGTATACGCTTTCCATTCTGTATATGTTGAGGATATAGACCTTAGAGTCACCCGCCAGGAGGGGCCGGGTTACTCATAATGGTCATCGCCAGAGGCCCGGCGCCAAGCTTGAAGACGGTGGACCGAAGATGGGCTTAAGACCCGGATATGGCTTAAGGCCCGTAGTTACAATCATCATTATGGTAGAACTTGTAGTATAAGGCAAGAATAGTTGAGAGTCCGAGCCGGACACTCTTATGAGCCGGCCGGGACTCTGAGAGCTGCTGGGCGTCAGCCTCCCTATATAAAGGGACGACCCGGCAGCGGTTTAGGAACGAGAAAGATCTCATCGAGAGCCAGGCATAGCAGTTAAGCTCCCTGGTCATCGAAACCCTAAGCAATACTACCTCAACTAGATGTAGGCTTTTACCTTCACTGTAAGGGGCCGAACCAGTATAAACCCTCGTGTTCCTTGTCCCGTTAACCCCTTCAAGCTTCCTAGCGGCGATGGCTCCACGATTAAGTCCTAGCTTGAGGACATCTGCCGTGACAATTCCACGACAGTTGGCGCCCACCGTGGGGCCAGCGCACGGTGGATTTGAGTTCTTGAAGGGCAGCTTCGAAGGGCTCAAGGGATACGTTGTGGGCCGGATGACCAAGAGTCATCGCGACAAGCTCTACATCGACGATGCAAGCTGGGGCCCCGACGCCGGCTCAATTGAGTACGGATACCGGGTCCCCTTCGGCGGAATTCATGTTTTCATTGGCAAGATTGGTGAACCGGGCCCTGAGCCGGATCTCTGCGCCGATCTCACCGAGACGGCTCAGCGCGCACGACCCGCCCGGGCCTTGCCTGCCTTGAAGCATGCTTTTGTGGGATGTATCCATGGAGGACTCCCTGGTGGATCTGGATCTAGTGATGAGACGGCCGCCGGCTCTGACGGCGAGTCGTCCACAGATGAGTCAAACTCGTTGTATCAACTTCAAGATGGCAGGCTCATGGGTTGTTCCGATGGTGACAGTATTCCGGACCCGTTTGAGCCGCCGGGCCGGGTTGGAATCTTCATGACCGGTGCGCAGCCTGTTCAGAACCCTGCTGCTGGGGCAGGAAACCCGGTGCCCTCGCCGGCTCAGGTGCTGATGGATCTCACGGACAAGATGACGGCCCTGTTAACCGCCGCGGTTGACCCGGCGGATCAAGCTCAGCATGACGCGGAGGTGGCGTAGTTAAAGTTAGATCTAGTGAAAGCCAAAGAGGATCTGGCAGCAGAAGGGATCAGGATGGCTGCGGAGAGGGCGGCTCTCGACGCCCAAACTCAGTTGATTCAGGCGCAGTCCTTCCGGCTCACGATGGATCAGAACGCGTCCAATGAGGTCATGAGAAGGAGGCATCAAAAAGCCCAATCTCGACTCCCTCCGGTTTACGATCCTCGAAACCTCTTCAACACGCCAGGTGCAGGGTCTAGTAACCCGCCAGGGATCATAGTGCCCGGGTCTGGGCCCCCTGTTCAGCCACAAGTGATGGGGCCTCCCCGGGTGAACCCTGCCCTGCCTCAATACGTGCCAATACCACCGGGTCATTATGTTAACCTGCTGGAGAACATGGTCGCCGCAGCAGCACGGCTGGCGGCCCTCCCAATTGACGGCGACTCTCCGACGGCTATCGAAACCCGCCGGGTCAGGGAACTCCTTCAGACGGCACTGGCGCAGCAAGAGGCGTACTCTTACAGCCGGGACAGGATCCACTCGACCCCTCGTCCAGGCCGGAGCCCGAGTTATAGCAGACACATGGTCTCAGCGACCGGCTCAAGTAACGTCCGACGCCATGACCCGCCCCCTGGCCATGGCCCGGCTCATAACGGAGCCTTTCACGCAGCAGACCAAGACAGAGCGCGGCAAGAGGCGGAGCAGGTGCCTCAGTTGACGGCTTACCAGACTCCCCCGGCTTATCCAACGGCTTCCGTCGACGTGGGTATCCCTACCAGGACCGGGGGTGTCCCTTGCTTGGTGCCGGCTCTCCGCAATGAGCGTCTACCCAAGGACTTCAAAGGCCCTAGGAAGGTGCCTAATTACACAGCTGACTTACAACCCGCAGCCTGGATCGAGAGTTACGAGATGGCATGGAACTGCTGGAAGTCAGTGAAGCAGCAATGGCCAAGTACTTCACCATGATGTTAGATGGGAATGCCCGCACTTGGTTGAAGGGGCTACCACCAAATTCCATCGGGTCTTGGGCTGAGCTGAAAGCCCGGTTCATCCAAAACTTCAAGGATACCTGTAGGCAGTCTATGTCAATTGTGGATTTGACTAACTGTAAGCAGCAGGAGGGTGAGTCTACGACGCATTGGGTTCGCCGGGTTAAGGAAATAATACATTCATCTGATAAGATGGACGCCGGCTCTGCAGTCTTAATGTTGGAACAGAATTGTCGCTTCGTGCCCCTGAAGATGAAACTCGGGCGGCTTAAGCGCGACTGCAGTGATATGGGTACACTGATGGCGGCTCTCGTCAAGTACGCCGATTCTGATAGTACCAAGGACCCCGCTTCAGATGATGAAAGGACAGGGAAGGGAAAGAAGAACGGCAATGGCAAGGGTTCCCAGCATAACCCGGGGAACCAAGGAGGTGGCAAGCGCAAGGCCGATGGCAGCCTAGAGTTTGTAGCCAACACCAGCTCACAGGGCACTAACCAGCGACGCAAGGGGAGGCCCCCTCCCCGAGCCGGCGGATCAGGCCCGACGCTGGAGCAACTGTTGAATGAGCCTTGTCCAAGGCATGGCTCTAGAGAGAAGCCAGCTACTCATCTATGGAAGGATTGTGCAATCATGAAGGCCTTTAAGAATTCCAACGCCTTTAACGGCAACAATGGCCCGGGCGGCGGCTCAGGCGCCGGCGGCTTTCATGGCCCGGGCGGCGGCTCAAATTCTGGTCCTCAGAACGGTCAAGGGGGCTTTAATCAGCAGTCTGGCCAGGGTCATCAACAGCAGCAGGGGGTTATCAGACCAATCCAAAGCAGCTTAGCGGTGGACAGTATCATGTGTTTACCACCAGTCTGTGTAAGCGAGATCAGAAGCTTCATAAGAGGGCTGTGAATGCTGTTGAGCCGGCGGTTTCACGCTACTTGCGGTGGTCTGAGCAGCCTATAGTGTGGAGTAGGGAGGATCACCCTCCCCGGGTGGATAATCCGGGTCACTTAGCCTTGGTGGTGGCTCCTCAGGTGGGAGGATATAAGTTCAGTAAGGTACTCATGGATGGAGGCAGCAGCATCAACATCCTCTATTACGAGACTTTTCGTCGTATGGGGTTGGTTGATAAGAACCTCAGCCAGTCAAACACTATTTTCCATGGCGTAGTACCTGGTAAGTCGGCTTATCCAGTCGGCAAGATCGAGTTGGAAGTGGCCTTTGGAGACGAGCACAATTACAGGGTGGAAAATTTGACCTTTGAGGTGGTCAAGATAAGAAGCCCGTATCATGCCATATTTGGGCGGCCGGCTTACGCCAAGTTCATGGCACGGCCATGTTACATATATCTGCAGCTCAAGATGTCGGGTCTTAATGGGACCATTACGGTTCATGGCAGTCGGAAGGTGGCCTTGGAGTGTGAGGAAGGCGATGCAGCTTATGCAGAATCTGTTTGTGCAACAGAGGAGTTAAAATTCTACAAGGACAACGTTGACCCAACAGATATTACCTCTCTGAAAAAGCCAACTACGGAGCATGAGCCGGCAATGAAATTTAAGTCGGCTGATGAGACTAAACTTGTTGATTTCGTTCCAGGTGATTCATCTCAGCAGTTTAGCATCAATGCCAATCTGGATCCAAAATAGGAAAGCGCGCTCATCGAGTTCATCCGTGAGAATAGGGACATTTTTGCATGGAAGCCTTCTGACATGCCAGGTGTACCTAGAGAACTCGCTGAGCACACTCTCAATGTTGATCCGAAATTTAAGCCGGTCAGGCAATTCCTTCGGCAGTTTAATGAAGAGAGGCGGAAAGCTATTGGTGAAGAGGTGGCCCGGCTCTTGGCGGCCGGGTTTATCGTTGAAGTCTTTCACCCAGAATGGTTAGCTAACCCGGTGCCCGTACTCAAGAAGAACGGCACCTGGCAGATGTGTGTGGACTACACGGACTTGAACAAGGCGTGTCCGGCTGATCCTTTCGCCCTTCCCCGTATTGATCAAATCATTGATGCTACGGCGGGTTGTGAGCGCCTAAGTTTCTTGGATGCTTATTCTGGATATCATCATATTAAAATGGCAGTTAAGGACCAGGAGAAGACGGCGTTCATTACTCCCTTTGGAGCCTTCTGCTATGTGTCTATGCCCTTTGGACTCAAGAGTGCACAGGCGACTTATCAGCGTTGTGTGCAGAACTGTCTTCATAACCAGATTGGGCGCAATGTTCATGCTTATGTGGATGATATTGTGGTTAAATTCAGGAAAGAGGAAACTTTGATAGATGATCTGAGGGAAACCTTTGATAATCTCCGGGTCTACAAGATGATGCTTAACCCGGCCAAATGTGTTTTTGGTGTTCCTGCAGGCAAGCTCTGGGTTTCTTGGTTTCTAATAGAGGCATTGAAGCTAACCCGGAGAAGATCGAGGCCATCACCTCCCTGGCTAAGCCGGCGTGTATAAACGACGTCCAGCGCTTGGCGGGTCGTATCGCTGCTTTAAGCCGGTTCATAAGCCGTTTGGGTGAGAAGGCCATGCCATTGTATCAATTGATGAAGAAAACTGATGATTTTGTTTGGAATGATGCAGCTAATACTGCTTTTGAGGATTTGAAGAGACAACTGGCCGAGCCCCCAGTCCTTGCTGCTCCGGTTGACAAGGAGCCTTTATTGCTGTATGTGGCTGCTAACACCCGAGCCGTCAGTGTGGCCGTGGTGGTGGAGCGCAAGGAAGAGGGTAAGGAGCATCCGGTTCAGAGGCCGGTTTATTATGTCAGCGAAGTACTCATTGAGTCCAAGCAGCGGTATCCGCATTGGCAGAAACTTGTTTATGGTGTGTTCATGGCAAGCCGAAAGCTTAAGCATTATTTCCAGGGTCACCCCATCACTGTGGTCAGCTCTGCCCCCCTTGGAGATATCATACAGAACAGGGAGGCCACAGGGAGAGTGGCTAAGTGGGCTATAGAGCTTGGACCTCATGGTCTGAAGTATGTGCCACGCACTGCTGTTAAATCTCAGGCTTTGGTGGATTTCATCAATGATTGGACAGAGCTACAAGTGCCCGAACAAAAGCCGGATAACACATATTGGACTATTCACTTCGATGGGTCCAGGCAATTGGAGGGCTCGGGGGCTGGAGTTCTATTGGCTTCCCCTAAAGGTGACAAGTTCCATTATGTGATACAATTGATGTTTCCTTGCACTAACAATGCGGCTGAGTATGAGGCCTTGCTCCACGGTCTTCGGATGGCTAAGGAGATGAATTTGAGCCGAGTAAGGTGCTTCGGCGACTCAGACTTGGTGGCTCAACAAGTATCAGGAAAGTGGGACTCCAAGGACCCTCTCATGGAGGCTTATCGCCGTGAGGTTGATGCCATTGCTGGACACTTTCAGGGTTATCAACTAGAGCACATTGATCGCAGGAAGAACGAGGCGGCTGATGCTTTAAGCCGGCTCGGCTCTCAGCGAAAACCGGTGCCGCCTAATACTTTCCTGGACATCTTGCATAACCCTTCTGTTAAATTGCCTACAGAGGAGGACTTGGCTGTCCCTGACCCGGAGGCACGACTGGTGGCGGCTCTCCACATCATCCCGGACTGGACATTGCCCTATCTGGCTTACATGACCCGGGGAGATTTGCCTGAGGATGAGACTTTGGCCAGACAAATAACCCGGCGGTCTAAGTCAATGGTTGTTATCAATGGTGAGTTGCATCGCCACAGTGTTACGGGAGCGTTCCAGCACTGTGTCTCCCCTGGAAGGTCAAGAGATCTTGTGTGAGATTCATGAAGGAGATTGCGGCCATCATGCCGGCTCAAAGTCTCTTGTGGCCAAGGCTTTTCGTCATGGTTTTTATTGGCTGACGGCACATGCTGATGCGGAGGACTTGGTCAGTAAATGTGATGGTTGCCAAAGGTTCTCGCGACGGGCTCATGTGCCGGCTCAGGAGCTGAGGATGATCCCAATTACTTGGCCCTTTGCGGTCTGGGGGCTTGATATGGTTGGGCCTTTTAAAAGGTCCAAGGATAAGAAGACCCACCTCTTGGTGGCAGTTGACAAATTTACCAAGTGGGTTGAGGCGGAGCCAATTAGCAAGTGTGATGCAGCCACGGCAGTTCAGTTTATGAAAAAGGTGATCTTTCGTTTTGGCTTTCCACACAGCATTATAACTGACAATGGTACCAACCTATCCAAAGGCGCCATGGAGGAGTTTTGTCAATGAGAGCATATTCGACTTGATGTTTCATCAGTGGCTCATCCTCAATCCAATGGTCAAGCTGAGAGGGCTAATCAGGAGATTCTGAAAGGCATCAAACCCTGGCTTTTGGTCCCTTTACAACGGACGCCGGGTTGTTGGGTGGAGGAGTTGCCCTCCGTGTTATGGAGCATCAACACTACTCCTAACAGGTCTACAGGTTTCACGCCTTTCTTCATGGTTTATGGGGCAGAAGCAGTCCTCCCCAGTGGCATCCGTCATGACTCGCCTCGAGTGGCGGCTTATGTTGAAGCGGATAATGAACAGGCACGCCAAGATGCTCTTGACTTGTTGGACGAACAGCGTGATGTGGCAGCAGCTCGCTCAGCGATTTACCAACAAGACCTGCGCCGTTATCATAGTCGCCGGGTTAAAACCCGGGTCTTCCAGGAAGGCGATCTCGTGCTCCGGCTCATCCAAGATCAAACAGATGCGCACAAACTATCCCCGCCTTGGGAAGGGCCTTTTGTGGTCAGCAAGAACTTGCACAACGGGTCATATTACCTCATTGACATTCGGGAGCACAAAGATTCACGTAAGTCGGAGGAGGAGACCCGTCGGCCGTGGAACATAGCTCAGCTTCGGCCTTATTACACTTGAGCCACCGGCTCTCATAATGTACAGATTCCTCTAAGCCATGTATATATAATGATAAGCAATAAAGCAGGACCTCTGTCCTTTTTTCTCCTCCAAAGATAAATGTGTTGCTTTCATTACAAGGTCATGTGATAAATTGAAGGAGGATCCGGCTTATGATCGTATTCGAATCTAGCCATACACAATATGGTCACTTGGGGGCTTCCTGTTCAAACATAGGTCGTATTCGAACCAAAGAGAACATAGTTGTCGATACCCATTTGATTGGCGAAGTGCCGAGCTCATTAGGGAGTTTTCTTTGATCATATTTGAATCATAGTGTAACCTCTTTGGGAACCGACGTGGATCGTATTCGAATCAGCGTCGTTAAACAACTCCTGAAGTCATTTGGGGGCTTCCTGTTCAAACATGGGTCGTATTCGAACCAAAGAGAACATAGCTGTCGGTACCCTCTTGATTGGCATCGCCACACCCACTGGGGGCTATATGATCGCATTCGAATCTTAGCATAACCCCTTTGGGACGGGTCTCTGGTCGTATTCGAACCGGAAGCCCCTAAGTTTTTCTGATTTATAGCAAGTTCTTCTGATTATTTCAAGTATGCACGGCGGGTCTTACGTTGCCGGCTTAACTTTGACTTACAGTACTAGTCAAACACAATCGGCGTTCTTAAGACTGGTAAACCGGAATTGAGGTACCAACCTTATTACCCGGGTTATATAAGCCGGCAGTGTGCTTGCAGGCCGGTAAGTGCGTTATCACGGGTATATCAAAGACATAATTGAGGACCAGTCTTTTTTGATCATCTTCCGGGTTATATGTCTAAAATTACGATTCTCAGCGCGGTAAGCCGCCTAGAGACTTGTGATTTGTCTTTCTATGCAGGATAGTTAAAGACAACTATTTGAGATTAAGGAAAATGAATGATCAATTGTGACCTGGAGAGGTATAAAGGAGACAATTTAAATGGACTTCAGCATTCAACGCGTGCACGATGGCACGGCAAAGTTAAAGTGTTGGTCCTACTCTATTACAAGACTCATCGAGTCCAAAAGGGGTGAAGCATTGTTTAATAAGCCGTCTGCAGAGTTACGAGGCTTGCTGAGTTGAAGTCTCCGGCTCATCCCTCTCCTCTCCTCCGGCTGTTCCCAAGACCTGGAAAGTTGACGACTTCCAGTCAATGCCGCTCAGGGCTTCAAATTGAGCCTCTTCGTCAATTAACCCGGCCGGGTCAATCTCCGGGGCGAAAGTGTGCTTACGAGCCGGCGGGACTAAGCTGATAGCTTCATAATGCGGAGTGGGGATCCTCTGATTTTCTGCATTGTAACCCGGCTGGTACTTGGTCAGGTCTGTGTCGTTTCCAATAAGGGTGGCCACCGGGCGCACGATCTTCACGCAGGCTGCGAAGTCCCTTTGGTCGAAGGGTGTGCCGTCTTCCTTCAAACTGGGATAGCCGAGGGCAATGTCTGCCGGGTCTAACTCTAGAAGGAACGCCTTGGCCCGGCTCAGAGCGGCGATAGCTCCGGCTCTTGCAGAGGCCCGCCGCAGCTCTTGGACACATTGGGGAAGAACGGCAAGCCGGCGAAGCACTTCCGCCAGGTGAGTCGGCACCTCATTGGATAGGGCCACCACCGCCAAGGCACGCTGTGACCCGGTGTAGAGTTGCTCCACCAGGGTATACACGGCCTTCAGCTTGGTCACCACACTTTGGTTGAGGTTGGCGCTTCTGGGACCTGTTTAACAGAGTAAGATAAGTCGCTGGCAATGATGGATTATGAGACATAAAGGTTATAAACTGGACGAAAGCCGGTGGAATGACTTACCGAAGATTGCGGCAACCATCTGGGACACTTGGCGCTTTAAGCCGGAGAGTTCGGCGGTCTTCTCTGTCAGAGCCTTCTCCGCCTGTTCAGCCCGGTTCACCAGAGCGGCCTTTTCTTCGGCCCAAGCCTTCCGTTCAGCGTCAAAGTCCGTCTTCAGCTTTTCTTGCGCAGCAATACTGGACACGAATTTGGCATTGGCTTTCCGGGTCTCAGTTTCTTGCGTCTTCAGACGGGTCTTGAGATCGGCGATGTCAGCTTCAAACTTCTTGCCAGCAGCCTGCATAATGTCCGGGTTATAGTATGAACAATTATTATACAATTTTTGAAGTCCCAAGCACTTTCCAAGCAAAGACACTTGGCACTTGGGGGCTAATGCATATCGAACGTTTCTATTTACAAATTACCGGGTCAAACGAGTAAACCGGAACTTAAGTCTACAACATATTCTATCATGAGTAGTAGACTTGGGGGCTAGAGTATGGTAAGAATAACAAGATAACTATGCAGAAAGTAAAAGGACAGAAGAGTGATACCTCTCACTTCTGCTGAATCTGGTTCACCATGGCAATCTCTAGATCCCGGCTCTTGTGCACCTGGCTGATATAGCCGAAGATGATCTCTTCGATGCTCAGATTGGCATAGTCGGACAGGTCCAGGTTGGCCCGGTGGCGCCCTAACAGCTCCTCCTTAGCGGAGCACTTGGCCAGCGCAGTAGGTCTCCCCGGCTCAACAAATTCCGTCCGGGTGATTACCACATCTGGGTCATCTGCTGGTTGAGCCGAGCTGGAGGCCTCCGGGTTAGCAGAAGCTTCTGCTATTGGCTTGTCGGTTGGAGCAGTGGCTTCAGGAGCAGAGGCAGCTGGCGGTTCTTGAGCGGCTACCTCCGGTTCAGGCAAGTCCGGCTCTTCGACCGGCTTGTTCTTCTTCGCCCTTTTGCTGAGTTTTGCCTGGGCACTGAAAAGACAAAAAGGTTAAGCACAAAAGTATAAGTAAAGGCAAGTACAACATGAGATGATCATCATTACCCGGGCACGGTCTTGAAAGCCGGCAGGTTCGACTCCATAGAGTCGCCAGAAGAGGGGGAAGTTTCCTGATAATTTGAGTCAGAAGAGTTGAGCGGTTGACGTATAACACCCGCCAAAGGATGAAAAGGGTACAAGTTTGAGATCACCTCGGTCCGGCGTTTCCTCGACGCGTCAGGTAAACCGGAGGAGAGGTCAGCGTCCTTGTTGGTCCGGGTGTGCCACCGGCTTTCATGAGTCTGTTGCTTCAAAAGAAATTGAGGGTCTTGATAAGCTAAAGGATGAGAAAATCTTACTTTCCGGGTTACCCTTCGGACTTTCAGCCTTGGCAAGGGCTCCGAGTCGGAGAAAAGTATCATTACCTCTTCAACCACCAGGTTGCTTGCTCCGGTATCATCCTGTTGATGAATAGTATTGATAAGGCGGACAAAAATAAACAACAAACACAACAAAAGCTTACAGGTTCAGGGGTTACCTCTGACTCGGAGCTGTCGCTTAGTTGCAGTAGCTCTGAAGCAGTAGGCCTGCTTCCCTTCTTGCGGGGAGCGGCTCTCTTGGCGGCTTTCTTGGCTTTCCTGGCCTTCTTGGCCGCCTCATGGTCATATTTGACCTTCCAGAATTTGTCATCAGCCTAAAAAATACAATGATGATTTCTTAAAGATTCAGGTGAAGAATATCTACAAAGGAAGATGAAATGTTCATATCAGCGGCTTACCGCTGGGGCTGGGTTGGTCTTGCAGAAGGGGGCTAGCCCGGTCCTCCCGCAGTCTGCCAAGCTCTCGTTCAAAAGAGCCTTGGTCATGTCCTCAGCAACGTCTTCAGGAAGATCGTTGCGGCTGTGTCTCAGGGGATCATCCTTTCGGCCCGTGTACTCACACATTAAGCCGGGGCGGCGGCTCAATGGGATCACCCGCCACGAGATCCGGACCCGGATAAGGTCAATTCCGTTGAGACCATTGCCCAGGAGAGCCTTGATCTTGTTAATGGTGGGGAGTAGAGGTTGGCGCTCCGCTTGAGTTAGCTTGTCTGACGGAGGGTGTGTTGGTTCCAGACGCGAGGGGCGAAAGCCGGGCAGCGGGCTCTCATCAGCCGGCGACGTGTCTTGGCAATAGAACCATGTCTGGTTCCAGTCTTTGGGGTGGCTTGGCGGCTCGGCGTAAGGGAAAAGGCAGTCCCTCCGTCGCTGGATAGAGATGCCACCAAGTTCCAAGCTTGGCCCGTTGGCACACTCGTTCTGACGGTTCAGGTAGAAGAGCTCTCTGAAGAGCAGCAAGCTGGGTTCTTCTCCAAGGTAGACCTCACAGAACACTTGGAAATTGCATATGTTTGACACCGAGTTGGGTCCTATGTCTTGAGGCCGCAGGTCGAAGAAATTCAGTACATCTCTGAAGAACTTTGAGCCGAGCGGTGCGAAGCCCCGGCTCATGTGATCCGCAAAAATCACTACCTCCCCGTCCTTTGGCTGTGGTCTCTCCTCTGACGGGTCAGGGGCACGGTAGGACATGACGTCCTTTTTAGGCAGGTAACCTGACTTCATGAAATCCGTTAAGGTCTCGTCGGTGACGTTGGACCTCATCCAATTGCAAGTGATGGGTGCTTTAGGAGCTTTGGGAGGCATGGTGAAAGTCGGAAGCCTATGATAAAAGGAAACATGCCCGGTTTAATTATAAGCCGGAGGAAATTTACAGTTCAGTGTTAAAGTGACGGCTTATGGAGGGGCCTAATGACATATATCTAATTATATTGGGTTATCTAAGCCGTTGGAGGTATTAAGAAGTAATTCGATTGTCTACGACCTTGTCACAGATAAGCCGGAAAATTTTATGGCGCATGGCCTCCTTTTGAGCCAGAAGGTCCTACGGCGCGTGGTTTCTTTAAACCGGAAATGTAAACCGGCATGACTCAACGGGGGCAGTTTTTTACTAAGTGTGGTGAAAACAGTTTTCACACATTGCAGTAAATAATTTGGATCAAAACGGTCGGCTAAAAGGAAAGTTTCTAGACCTAAAAACAGACGCGAGGGAAGTTCTTGGGCTCGAACGGGGCCTTTATGCAGTCAAAAGAGGTCCACTTGCATTTGAAATGAGTGCCAAACCGCCGCCGCATTGGTTCTATGCTATCTTAAGATCAAGAAGAGGCAGTAAAAGTAAAAACTACCAAGAGCTCGTGGGCGACGGCAAAGAACACGGAAGAACAGGACGAACCCTACTGCAGATCTGTTCTACAGGGCAGCCAGGACTTACAGGTGCTAGTGAGTCGCGGAGGTCGCCGCCGTTTGTCTGGACCGATTCAGGGTGATGCAACGGCCAAGGTTGACGAAGACCGGGGGCGCGACGGCGGCGGCGGAGTTCGAGCTCTCGGGCGACAGAGGAAGAAGACGAAGAAGAGAGGAGTGAATGGAGGTAATGGGCCGGGCTATTTATAAGGCCAGATTCATAAGTGGGCGCGAGAAACGAGGAGGTCACGGCGCGGTTATCTCGCCCGAGAGGCGCCTCGATTTTCGGGACGGCGGTAAAGATAAGATCCGTTGCGGATATGGTGGAGTAAAAAATGGACTTAATGGAAGATGACGTCACGGCGGATTACCCGGAGTCCGGAGGATGACGTCACGCCGGGTTATAGCATCCACGCAATTATAAGCCGGGGATTTTCTGTCGAAAGAGTTAAAGATTGACATGAGCGGCTCAAATCAATCTGGGGCCTAATGTTGAGGATATAGACCTTAGAGTCACCCGCCAGGAGGGGCTGGGTTACTCATAATGGTCATCGCCAGAGGCCCGGCGCCAAGCTTGAAGACGGTGGGCCGAAGATGGGCTTAAGACCCGGATATGGCTTAAGGCCCGTAGTTACAATCATCATTATGGTAGAACTTGTAGTATAAGGCAAGAATAGTTGAGAGTCCGAGCCGGACACTCTTATGAGCCGGCCGGGACTCTGAGAGCTGCTGGGCGTCAGCCTCCCTATATAAAGGGACGACCCGGCAGCGGTTTAGGAACGAGAAAGATCTCATCAAGAGCCAGGCATAGCAGTTAAGCTCCCTGGTCATCGAAACCCTAAGCAATACTACCTCAACTAGATGTAGGCTTTTACCTTCACTGTAAGGGGCCGAACCAGTATAAACCCTCGTGTTCCTTGTCCCGTTAACCCCTTCAAGCTTCCTAGCGGCGATGGCTCCACGATTAAGTCCTAGCTTGAGGACATCTGCCGTGACAATTCCACGACAGTATATGTGGATGATAACAGCTAGATTCAAATTAGTATACAAAAACAGATAGAAAATGGAATTCATAATATATATATATATATATTAATTGTTCATTATCACAGAATATATATATATATAATATCATCACATATACGTAATGATACTTAACTATTAGGTACAATGCATATAATTGAAAACGAACAATACTAAAACTAATAATCCCTCCTGGGACCAGTATTCCGGCAGCCCCTGCCAGCAGCTCCCTGGTGCGCGGCGTCTTCCCAGTGCGGAGGCAGTACACCGCCTCCACCTCGCAGCGCTTGACGTACCGATCTGCCTCTTGCTGGCGGACGAGCGCGAACGATCTTACCATTTTGTTGGGCGCCCACCGGAGCTCCTCGTCGGTGGCACGCTGGAGCTTATCGACACACCTCCACGCAGCGACGAGGCGCCCACCGCCTTTGACCTTCCTCGCGAAGTACCCGTCTTCGTACACCTCCTCCGCACGACGACGCCCCCCCTCCCCAAGCTCCGTCGCCTCCTTTTTCCAGGCGGCATCATGGGCTTCACAGGCCGCCTGGTACCTGGCTTCCTCCTCTGCCATCTCCTTCTTGAACGCCACTTGCCTGGCTTTCTCAGCCGGCGGCAGCGACTTCCATAGACAAAGATTGTATTGGCCCCAAAACCAATCCAAAGTTGGGAGGTCCGGCGCAACCTCGTCCGGCGGCGCATAGGGGTCCTCGTCGCTGCTATTCGAGTGAGCATCCTCGGGGGGCGGCGACTCCTCGTCGACGCGTGGGCAGACCGGCGGCGCCATGGCAGAGATTTGACAGACAGAGAGAGAGAAAGAGAGAGAGAGAGAGAGAGAGAGAGGGCGAGCGAGGGAAGGATGTAGATGAGAATGCAGGCGGGACGACGTGAGCAAGGTAGTATTTATTGGCGGCCGGGATCTAGATTGACGGGAATAGTACACACGCCGGTCGCCAGAATTTACGAGTAATGTAGTTTGAATTACACACGATTCCCGCAGCAAAATCCGTGTGTGAAACATAATAGCTGACGGTTTCCAATACAGAACCGTGTCTGATTAATGATCCCCCACTCACCTACCAAACCTCGAGCCGCGAGATAGAGTGCCAATCGTGTGAGGGCCGGTTGTCTTGCCAGATCTTTACATTTTCTTTTTTGAACACCAGATATTTACATCGTCGGATGATTTTTTAACTCACACACAAGTACACAAAAGTATGATTTTTCAAACCGTTATGGTTAGCCGTTGCATGTAGATGTAGTTTAAATTCAAATTACGGTCATTAAATGGCTAGAAAATCACTTAAATGTCTTTAAAAGGTTAAATGACCCCTGAAATTTTCCAAATTTTCACATGACAGTTGTATTAGTGCACATTAAACGTAGAAAAAAATTGAAGGCCGTAAGAGGAAGCTATCTCCCATTCGTCATCAAACATGCATTGTTCCCTCTCGGAACCACGAACCTTCTAGTGAGTTGCTCAAGTTTGTGAGGGGGGTGTGTCCAAACTTTCGTCAAACAGGCCAATATTTTTACCACATCATCTTGGTGGCATGACATTACATCAAGCAAGGTTTCATGTTTTTCTGATCATTTTTTAATTTTTTGGAATTAAAATGTCATGGCACTCCATGCATGTGCCCATGCCGTGAGACCAATATGTTTGAAAATTTCTTCTATTTTACTACACATTGAATTTACTCGCACACAAGTACACAAATATGATTTTTCAAACCATTATGGTTAGCCGTTGCATGTAGATGTAGTTTAAAATTGA
This sequence comes from Triticum aestivum, assembly GCF_018294505.1. Classification (NCBI taxonomy): domain Eukaryota; kingdom Viridiplantae; phylum Streptophyta; class Magnoliopsida; order Poales; family Poaceae; genus Triticum; species Triticum aestivum. The sequence goes on from NC_057799.1 coordinate 352,439,721, forward strand.
ATTACGGTCATTAAATGGCTAGAAAATCACTTAAATGTCTTTAAAAGGTCATCCCCTTAGTGCAAAAGAACGTCACGTTATATTGCCCCTTATGATAGCAACCTTTATTATGCAGTCTGTCACTTTTATTCTTTGTCATCACAAGTTCGTACAACACTCAATTTGCTCTTACACTAAATGATCTAACACTTTTAGAAGTAATTTTTATTGCCTTATTGCACCGATGACAACTTACTTGAAGGATCTTGCTCAATCCTTAGGTAGGTATGGTGGACTCTTGAAAATAAGATTTGGGTTTAAGGGTTTTTGGATCCACAAGTAGTATCTCTACTTGGTGCGAAATTTTTGACTAGCAAAGATGAGGGCAAGCATCACATGTTGAAGGATCTATGACAATATAACTTCTATGTGAATATGAACAAACATAAATCATTACGTTGTCTTACTTGTCCAACGTCAACAATTATAGCATATAATATTTTTATAGGGGCTCACAATCACAAAAGATTTCCAGGATAGTGTATTTGCACGTGAAAGTTCTCTTCCTTATACTAATTATTCATGAATTGCTTGCATGACCAAAATTATGATTGTCAAGCCTCAAAAGATTTCACTTTCTAAACCCAACATGAAGCTACTACTAGACATGATATGATATCAACTTCATGACATTCAATTTATTCAATAATTTACTCATAGGATATAAGTGAAGCACAAGAGTAATTCCATAAAAAAGAGCTTCGTTGACAGGATGTGAGTGCCGCTTACTTAGCTTCGTTGACTCTAACTTATTTAAAAACTTTCAGATTTAAGTAATTTATTAGAACAACAAGTAAAACAAAATAAAATGACAATCCAAGGATAGCACACATCATATGAAGAAGCAAAACTAGGCTCAACCGATACTAAACGATAATTGTTGAAGAAAAAAGATGAGATGCCTACCGGGACATCCCAAAGCTTAGATGCTTGAGACTTCTTGAAATATTATCTTGAGATGCATTGGGCATCCCCAAGCTTGAGCTTTTGTGTCTCCTTAATTCTTATATCACGGTTTTCCTAAATCTGAAAAACTTCATCCACACAAAACTCAACAAGAACTCGTGAGATAAGTTAATATAAACTAATGCAAAAAAACCTTATCATTCTCTACGGTAGCAAATCACTAAAATTATTATTCAACATTGCATACTAAATATCTCTACATATTTAATACTCCTATCATGCAAGCAATGCAATCATAGCAGCAATCTGCCAAAACAGTACAGTCTATAAAGAATGCAAGAGTATCAATACTTATTTTTCTCCAAACATTATAAAATTCTACCACACTGTAGAAATTTATCGAAGCTTATTATGCAAAAAGTTCCAACATTTTATCACATTCTAACTTCTCTAGGGAATTTTTGCAGCAACGGTAAACTTTCTGTTTTCAAACAGCAACATATATACTTGCAAGGTAAGCATGGCAAAGGCTTTTATCTCTACTCCTAATGAAGCAATTGATAGTCTCGCTTCCAGGTTTTCTTTCCTCCCACCTCCCATGGTTTTTTTTATACCTCCTCCCACCTCACACTAAGCCACCAAGAACCGAAAAATACCTTGTACCGAGGCCCCCACCCGCCCCCAGGCACTCCAGGGCTTAACCTCCGATCGCACCCAAGACGAACAAAGTAAAAAAATCTACGAAAATTAACCAGCGAAAAAAAAACCTACAAAAATTAACCAGCAAAAAAGACCTAAACCAATTGACCGCTCGTACGAGCGAGGTCTCCTGCCCTCGAGCGAGAACCACTCGCACGCACGACTATCTGCCCTCGTTCGCCGCCGCCGCCGCTCCATCCCTTCGCCGCCGGCCTCGCACATCAAAGGCGCTTCACTTGCCGCCCTCCATCGGACACGTACAGGATCCGGCGCTGAACACGTCCAGGATCCGGGGCTGATCCTGGCGAGGAGACGCCGACGAGATATAGGTATTATTTGATACAGCCATCGCATCTCATACATCATCGCATCTCATACAGGCATCACATCTCATACAGCCATCGCATGAACAGTTTACTCCTAATGTGATTGCTTTCACAGAAAAGTATGAGGCCCAACCCACATGAGAAAGCCAATGCACGTGACTGCACTTCAGTAACCTGTTACAGTGAAAGAGTAGATGCAATTTTAGATGGCTTTCACATAACTGGGGAAAAGATTCAGAAGTAGGCAAGCATGCTAACCATCAATAAGAGAAAACTGATTTCTAACTTCTAAGAGTATATAACCAGGAGATCCAGATACCTATTCTCTCAAAGCACCACTTCTTCCCATAGGCATCACACTGTATCAATGTTATGACAAAAGGGCAGTTTCAACACCCTACAGAAGAGATGGTGCAGACGCTAACGGTTAAACGCTTACAGAGGTTTATGCACAAGGAGAAAACTATGTAAATTGTGATGAAACTGCAAGTAAACTACCAAGTCAAACAAAACCGTGTGTATGCGCTTCAGGACATCCAAAATTGTATGCGCTTCAGGACATCCAAAATCGTGTGCTTCTGTTTGCAGGCATAGTGAGCGCAGAAGCATACAAGTCTGTTCAAAGCAACAGAATATATTAGTTACTTGACAGGCCAGATGAGTTTCTGTAGTTACCTATTTTTGTTCTATCAATTCGTAAGATAATGCATCATCTCAATCTGAGAGGTGTAAATGATCATGTAATCTAATAATGGTATCGATGTTTGGCTTTGTTTGGTGACTAGAATTTTCTATTGCGGAAAGTTACTGGTCATGGTACATTAGAATCGCCAAACTGAACAGGTGGATTCAGTACATTATTGAATATACATCAGTTCCTTCTGCGCTTTTACAAATGTAGTTTTGGAAAATCACACACAAACTATTCAGTTTCTTACTCCTCATCAACCGAATGCAGTTCTGTAAGCTAACCGGATCAGCTAATGTTTTCTTTAAGTTCATTTTTGAGCGCCAACGGAGCATCACGTTTGAAGATATGGAGGCGCCAAATCTGTGCCGACCCCCTATTGGTGATGCCTCTAACGGAGCCCCTCTTGGTGACATCTCTAATGTTGATCATCATTCCCGAATGACTCCAGTGCCAATGCCAGGTAATTGCAAGCATAATTTCTTATTATTTATCACAATGAGCATACATATAGTTGATGAGGTTTTTCTACTGTTATTAAATGGCTGTAACATTTGTAGCCTCACACGACCTTACCCCGTATGGATCTCACTGCCAAAGGGTAAATCTTGCTAGCAATACCAACAAAGCAAGGAAAAAGAAACGATCAATGCGAAAAATGCCAATTGATGCCATCTTAGCGGCATCTCCACTATCGATCAACTCCCCAAATGGAGTCCAGGTATAAAAATTGCACGACACAACCAAAAGGGCAATTCTTAATGTCTAATGTCTGGAGGTACTCTTCATTGGTTTTAATTGTCTTTCTACTCATTTCAGTAAAGATTGTTCCACAAGAACTATCGCAGACTGCGACATCTGACCTTAACATGACAGATACGGTTCATGATGATGGAGAACATAACAGGACCTCATCAACAGAAAAAGGGGCATTCTAAACAGAAAAGGGAGAAAAAAGAAAAGGAAAGCACATCACTCCCAGCCTAACGGTCAAACGTGTTTATGAACATGATGCATTGACGGGACAGTTAAAAGTCACAAAAGGTAAATGTGTCCCCAGTTTTGTCTGATTACATACTTGATAAATTGCTTCTTCTTAAAGTTGTTACTGCTGCTGCTGATGGATCCACTTAATGAATTAAACTAACTATTTGTTTTGGATTGTACATGAGCTATCATTGTGGTACATATACTAATTTTTTTTTTGGTAGCTTTGTTTGTATGTGAACGTTCTATACATGCCATATACTATGAAAGAACAGTATGTACATGTCGTATACTTTTGTTTGTGTGTCAGACTTTCATGTCTTAGTCTGATCCTATCACTCTCCCTATATGTCGTTGAAAGACATCCATATGAACCTATATGTTGTGGAAGTGCGTACGTACTTCTCAGTTCTTATAGAGAACGGAAACTGGGTGGCATGTGTTATCAGAAGTTGTGTATAATCATTTATGGAAATATCAAAAATAAAAAATCCCATGAATTGGGAATAGGGAAATTCAAGTAGGTAGGAAGTACTGACATACCAAGTAATAATAAAGAATAGCACCACTGCAGCTACAAAATCACAATCATTTGTTCATGGATCTGAACTCAATTCACCCTGAAAAACAATTAGTCATCTTAAGTCAGACTGCATGATAGTCGGATGGGATCGAAAACAATTGACTGTCAAGGAATGTACCCGTCTGCACCTGCCTGCACCCAGCACAACCATCGCCTTCACCACTGCTGCATCGCCTCCGAACTCCTTGGTGAAGATACTGAAGCAAATAGGAGAACTACTGAGTAAGCCAAATGCAAAATCAAAGAGAGATTATCTCTACAAAGCAGATGATATGGGAAAACAGGACCAACTGCAAGGAGAGGAAAAATCACAAGTAACAGTTAAAAGCGTCTACAAATTAACAGCTACTCCCTCCGTTCCAAATTACTCGTCGCAGAAATGGATGTATCTAGAACTAAAATACATCTAGATACATCCGTACCTGCGACAAGTAATTCGGAACGGAGGGAGTAGGTACTATGGTGCTCCTAATTAACTAATAATAGGAAGATGTATAAGTATTGATCATTCATTCGTTCCTAATCAAAAGAATCTGTGTGAAAGTTTTTGAGCCATGACTTAAATTTGAACATGATAGTAGAGATTCATGCATTTTCAAAGGACATGATAAACATAACATGGAGAGAGATTATCCTATACCTAAATCAGAGGCCCATAGTCTGAAGAAATTCTCCTACACCTACCCGTCAAAAAAAATAATTCTCCTACACCTAAATCAGAGACCGTAGTCCTGAACAAATTGTCCGACACCTTGTATCTCAGTACAGTTGCAAACTGGGTGTTTTGATGTGAGATTCACTCAGAGTGAACTTGATATTAAGTGATCTGGTTTACTACTAAACAGTTGGATCAATGCTCAAATCTGAAGTTTGCTATGGGTGTAAAACAGAGAACAACCATGGATACTTAATTCACTCCTTGCGGCCGTACCTACCGGCGTCGTGGCGCAGACCTCCAGAGGACGGCCTCCTGCTAGCCTTGCCGATGCAGGCCTCTCCCTGTGCATCTCACCGCATCAGAATTGATTGGCGCACTTGCTCCTGTCCAAATTACACCAGTCGCTGCCGCAACCCACAAGCGCACGGCGATGAGAATTGAAACGAAGCAAACAAGCAGAGTGGGAGAAGGACGGGGCGTACACGGAGGCGGGGCCATTCCGCCGTTGTGGCGGTCTAGGAGCCCGACGGGGGCGCGGGCGACCTGTGCGCCGTGGGCAGCCGTCGGGAACGTCGAGCCGCGACGCGACCTGTTGGCGTCGAATCCCCAGCAGCGTCACCATCGCCGGCACATCCATCCCTGCCGCCGCGTCCTGCCCCCTCGATCCATCAATTTGATCTCCTCAATATAGCCGCGGAGCGAGTGCTGAAGTGTCCACTCCGGCACAGCCGAGAACGCGCGCGGTGAGATCCACCAGCACCGGTGAAGGTGAGCAGTGAGGAGGGGAGGAAGGAAGGGCATGTGGACCGAGGCGTCACGAGAGATTGAAGCAGCCTCCGTGGCGGCTGGGCGAGGCTGTGGCAGCGGATGAGAATGGGGCGAGCAGAGTGAGGGGAATGGAGTGACGGAGTGGCTTGTCGGTACGAGATTTTTTTTTAAGGGTCGGTGAGAAAATGTGCTACTGCCCAGTACAAATCCAGCTAAACTGCTAAAGCCCAGGCCAGTTTACTGGTTAAGGCTGATTGTGTCCATGGATGCCTTTAGTTTTTATTTTATCTTTTGAGCAAAGGATGCCTTTAGTTGAATAATAAAGCTCTCTATATTCCCTGCAAAAAAGCAGGTGCGGCCCATATAGGTCAAAAAGATCAATTGCCTGGTTGCCAAATATCTTTACCTATGATTTTCAAAAAATCTCTTCAAATATATACCCTTCCCTTGGTAGAGCCGCAGCGAATAGATCGTCTCCGGAGCGAGGCATCATGGGATGGGGGTCAGACGGAGAAGAGCTCATCGGCGAAGTGTCTGGAAGACTCCGCAACACCATATGGATCTCCTGGATGGTAATGGAGTGCCGGTGGACCTCGAACGACGGCGAGTCGAAGATGGCGGACGACGGGTAGAGGCCGGGAGATTGCGTTGGATGCGGAGTTGCAGGGCACCCGAGGTCACGATCTTCGGCACGGGGACGCTCTGTTTCACGACGGGTCTTGTGGACAAGGAAGTGCGGCTTCTCGTCGTCGTTGGCCAAGTGAACGGCGGTGCTCGAGTGAGCGGGCGGGCGAGACGCCCTCGGCCTCTGAAGAGGAAGAAGACGACCAGCCAGTGGGCTGGGCTATCCTAGGCCAAAAGGTAACCATGCGCTCTCTCTTTTCTTTTTCAATTCCTGTTTTATTCTTTCCGGGGGCAAAAATGTCCAATAGACGTCCAAAAAAGGTCAAAGCCCTTTGACCGGACGGAAACGACACGGAAGGGCATTTTTGTAAGGGCATCTAACGGCAGAGGGGTAAATTTAAGCAGGCTTCGAAATTAGGGGCAAATCTGAGTAGGTGATTCGAATTAAAGACGGAAATGGAAATGCCCCTATATTTTTATCAGTGTCTCCATGTCAAAAAAAATCGCCCGTGGCAACGCACGGGCAGTCTACTAGTTAAAATAAAAGATGCAAAACATTAATCTAAATAACAGCAAGCAAATTCCTAACAAAATAAATTGGCGCTCCAAGTAAAACTCATATCATGTGACGAATAAAAATATAGCTCCAAGTAAGGTTACCGATAATGTTGGAGACGAAAGAGGGGATGCCTTTCGGGGCATCCCAAGCTTAGTTGATTGGATCTTCCTTGGATATTAACATGGGGTGCCTTGGTCATCCCCAAGCTTAGGGTCTTGTCACTCCTTATTCTCCTCATATCGATATCTCACCCAAAACTTGAAAACTTCAATCCAACAAAACTTAACGGAACCTCGTGAGATAGGTTAGTATGATAAAGAGCAAACAATTTCACATTGGTACTGTCAAAGACAAGATTCATATTTTTTTAACACAATGCCTACTGTAGCATATCATATCCACAATTTATATTGAGCAATATAGGCCATAGAAACTAGAAAGCAAGCAAACTATGCATTGAAAATAGAATCTATCAAAAACAGAACAGTCTGTAATGATCTGGATAACTACCATACTTCTGCTACTCCAAAAATTATGAAAAAATTATGAACACGTGAGAAATTTGTATATTAAACTTCTGCAAAAAGAATAAACTCAAAAGCACTCTTCTGTTAAAAATGAGACTTATATTCGTGAGCGCAAAAGTTTCTGTTTTTCAGCAGGGTCAAATCAACTATTACCCAACATGATCCAAAGGCTTTACTTGGCACTCTATAGAAACAAAAGCAATAAAACATGATTACTACAGTATATTAATCATTTTAACACATAAAAACGGTAGGTAAAAGTGTTGGGTTGTCTCCCAACAAGCGATTTTCTTTAATGCCTTTAAAGCTAGGCATGATGATTTCAATGATGCTCGCATAAAAGATAAGAATTGAAACATAAAGAGAGCATCATGAAGCATATGACTAGCACAATTAAGTCTGGCCCACTTCCTATGCATAGGGATTTTGTGAGCAAACAACTTATGGGAACAAGAATCAACTAGCATAGGAAGGCAAAACAAGCATAACTTCAAAACTTTCAACACACAGAGAGGAAACTTGATATTATTGCAATTCCTACAAGCATAAGTTCCTCCCTCATAATAATTTTCAATAACATCATGAAGAAATTCAACAATATAACCATCACATAAAGAATTCTTTTCATGACACAAAAGTATAGAAAACTTATTGCTCTTCACATAAGCAAATTTCTTCTCATCAATAGTAGTGGGAGCAAACTCAACAAAATAACTATCATGTGATTGAAAATTAAAATCATGATGACAAGTTTCATGGTTATCATTATTCTTTATAGCATACATGTCATCACCATAATCATCATAGATAGCAACCTTGTTCTCATAGTCAATTGAAGCCTCATCCAAAATGGTGGATTCATCACTAAATAAAGTCCAGACCTCTCCGAATCCACTTTCATCATTAAAATCATCATAAATAAGAGGCATGCAATCATTATAACAAATTTGCACATCAAATCTTGGGAGACTAAAAATATCATCTTCATCAAGCATAGCATCCCCAAGCTTATGGCTTTGCATAACATTAGCATCATGGATATTCAAAGAATTCATACTAACAACATTGCAATCATGCTCATCATTTAAATAATTTGTGCCAAACATTTTATTGACTTCTTCTTCTAACAATTGAGCACAATTTTTTGAACCATCATGTTCAAGAAAGATATTATAAAGATGATAAATAATATGATGCAACCTTAATTCCATTTTTTTGTAGTTTTTTTTATAAAACCAAACTAGTGATAAAACAAGAAACTAAAAGATTCAATTGCAAGATCTAAAGATATACCTTCATGCACTCACCTCCCCGGCAATGGCGCCAGAAAAGAGCTTGATGTCTACTACGCAACTTTATTCTTGTAGACACGTGTTGGGCCTCCAAGCGCAGAGTTTTGTAGGACAGTAGCAATTTTCCCTCAAGTGGATGACCTAAGGTTTTATCAATCTGTGGGAGGCGTAGGATGAAGATAGTCTCTGTCAAACGACCCTGCAACCAAATACAAGAAATCTCTTGTGTCCCCAACACACCTAATACAATGGCAAATTGTATAGGTGCACTAGTTCAGCGAAGAGATGGTGATAAAAGTGCAATGTGAATGGTAGAAATATATTTTTATAATCTGAATAATTAAAAACAACAAGGTAGCAAATAGTAAACGAGCACAAAAACGGTATTGCGATGCTTGAAAATGAGGCCTAGGGTCCGTACTTTCACTACTTCAATCTCTCAACAATGCTAATATAATTAGATCATATAACCACACCCCAAAGTCCGATGAAAGAATCACTCCAAAGTTCCTATCTAGCGGAGAACATACGAATAAATTGTTCGTAGGGTATGAAACCACCTCAAAGCTATTCTTTTCGTTTGATCTATTCAAGAGTTCGTACTAAAATAACACAAAGCTATTCTTTCCGTTCGATCTATCCTAGAGTTCGTACTAAAATAACACCAAAGCAAATTCATATTCATAATACTCAATCCAACACAAAGAACTTCAAAGAGTGCCCCAAGATTTCTACCGGAGAAACAAAGACAAGAACGTGCATCAACCCCTATGCATAGATTACCCCAATGTCACCTCGGGAATCCGCGTGTTGAGTGCCAAAACATATATCAAGTGAATCAATACGATACCCCATTGTCACCATGAGTATTCTAGACATATAACAACGAAATCTCAAAGGGAAAAACTCAATTCATCACAACAACATAGAGAGGAGAAAACACCATATGATCCGACTATATTAACAAAGCCCACGATACATCAAGATCATGACATCTCAAGAACACGGAAGAGAGAGAGAGATTAAACACATAGCTACCGGTACAAACCCTCAGCCCCGAGGGTGGACTACTCCCTCCTCATCATGGTGGCCGTCGGGATGATGAAGATGGCCACGGGAGATGATTCCCCCCTCCGGCAGGGTGCCGGAACGGGGTCTAGATTGGGTTTCGGTGGCTACAGAGGCCTGCGGCGGCGGAACTTCTGATCTAGGTTAACCCCGAAGGGTTTTGGAATATTTGTGAATTCATAGGGTAAAGAGGGGGTGGGGAGGCCACCGAGGTGGGCACAACCCACCTGGGCGTGTCTGGGCCCCCAGGCGTGCCCTGGTGGGTTGTACCCCCCTCGGGGCACCCCCAGGTGCTGCTCTAGCCCATCTTGGGTGTTCTGGTCCATAAAAAATCTCCAACAAGTTTCACGGTGTTTGGACTCCGTTTGATATTGATTTCCTGCGATGTAAAAACAAGCAAAAAACAGCAACTGGCACTGGGCACTGGGTCAATAGGTTAATCCCAAAAAATGATACAAAGTTGCTATAAAATGATTGCAAAACATCCAAGAATGATAAAATAACAGCATGAATACTTCATAAATTATAGATACATTGGAGACGTATCAACTCCAAGCATACATATGCATGTGTCCATGTCGTGAGACAAATATGTTTGAAAATTTCTTCTAATTTACTGCACATGGAATTAACTTGCACACAAGTACACAAATATGATTTTTCAAACTGTTATGGTTAGCCGTTGCATGTAGATGTAGTTCAAATTTGAATTACGATCATTAAATGGATAGAAAATCACTTAAATGTCTTATAGAAGGTCAAATGACCCCTGAAATTTTCCAAATTTTCACATGACAGTTGTATTAGTGCATGTTACACGTAGAAAAAATTTGAAGGCTGTAAGAGGAAGCTATCTCCCGTTCGTCATCATACATGCATTATTCCCTCTCGGAACCACGAGCCTTCTAGTGATCTGCTCCGGTTTGTGAGGGGTGTGTGTCCAAACTTTCATCACACATGCCAAATTTTTTACCACATCATCTTGGTGGCATGACATTACATCAACCAAGGTTTCATGTGTTTCTGATATTTATTTAATTTTTTGGAATTTAAATGCCATGGCACTCCATGCTTAATTGTGTCATAGCCATTAGACCAATATGTTTGAAAATTCCTTCCAATTTACTGCACATGGAATTAAATCACACACAAGTACACAAAATATGACTTTTCAAACCGTTATGGTTAGCTGTTGCATGTACATGTAGTTCAAATTTCAATTACGGTCATTAAATGGCTAGAAAATCACTTAAATGTCTTAAAAGGTCAAATGACCCCTGAAATTTTCCAAAATTTGACATGATAGTTGTATTAGTACTACAAATTTTCTCGTACATTTAAAACACCATCCGTTGCCACTTTACTCCAAATTCGTCTTTCACAGCTAATAAAAAAATATCTACAATATCACACACAGTTGTTTTCTAGGAACCGTTTGCGATGAAAATATCTGGGTCTATTTAAGTCTCCCTCCTTAAGCTTCACCGGCTTGTTTGCTCCAGTGCCGGCAACCCCCGAATCCACGAATCTTGATCCCCATTCCGGCACCCCCTTCTTGCAAAGATGACGCCGTGGAAACGCTTCGTGAAGGCCCGCACGATGGCCGCCCCCCCTGACCGCCGCCGCTTACACCGAGAGCGCGGCCGCCTACACCAAGAGTGCCGCCGCATCCGCATTAAGCGCGTCCGCTTCCGCCGAGTGGGCGTCTACGATAGCCGACAGGGCAGCTGCAGCAGCCGAGATGCCTGCAGCTCCTGCTGCGACGGCGGCTACCAACGCCGAGAGCGCTCGAGCTGTCGTCCGTGCCACCGATGTCGCCCTAGCCCGGGTCGACGCCATCCACGCCAAGATTGAGGATGCACACGCCAAGATATTCCAGACCACCTCGGACTCCAGCATGCAACCCACGTCCGAAAAGGCGACGATGGCCATGGAGCACCTGCTTCCTCATGAGGTCACCGAGCGGGAGCTGGAGATGCAGGAGGCAGCGGAGATCGAGGAGCGCCGGGAGGAGGAGTTGCGCGTGGCCGAGGTCGAGGTAGAGAAGAGTCTGTCTGTCGAGGAATCGGCGGTGGAGTACCAATGCGAGCTCTGGCGCAGCCACTACTACGAGTACTACAACCTTGAGGGCGGCGCCAAGGACGAGGACGCGGTCGACTTCAGCAGGGGGGGGCGCGGAGTCCACCAACGGAGGCATGTCGCCAGGACAATTCATCGACGTCTCATCTCACACCGGCGATGCATAGGCCGGCGCGGCGACAGATTTGTTAAAATTATGCGTACTTAGGCTTTGTTTTTAATGTCGGTCTTTTGTTAGAGCAGTGTTTAGGTCAACTGGCTCTATTTAATTATTAAAATTGCTCGATTCAGTAAGTGTGGTCTGTCTGTTGTACGCTCTTTTGTGTGCCCAAATTAGCAAGCGATGTTAAATTATGCAATGACATACCCGGGGAAATTTCCACCAAAATTTGAATTATCAAACTCATCTCATGTGCGTAAAGCAAAAGAATCGTTTGCGATGCACACAATCGTTCAAAGTGAATGGTCCGGCGGCACCGCACGCAAAGTTTCCCTCCACATTTCCAAAATTTTGGCCTACCGCCAAAATATCTACCCCCGCCCCCCGCCCCCTTCCCCACCCCCTTTTCCTCCCTGACCACAAGTCACATTTCCCATGTTTCCTCCTTCCTTCCTTCCTAAGCTATAGCCGCTTCCTCGCTCTCGCCGTCTCGCATTCTACCGCCGGGGTCGCCATGGTCTTCTTCAAAGACCTCTCCAGTGGTCCCTCCTCTGGCGACGACTCCTTCACCACCCGGGTATGCCTCTCTTCTCTCTCTCGGGCTATGACTTGGAATGAAGGATTTTTACCCGGCGGTCGATTTGAGTCATTTCTTTCTCTTGTAGCTCCTTAGGTCCATTAGTGGCAACGAATGGAGCGGGGTGGCTGATGATCTATCTGCTCGTTGTCACCATCAATCTCCATGCGTGAAGCTAGTTGCGTTTGAATCTGTGGACAGTGGGAGGAAGTTTCTGGCATGTGCAGAGAAGGTTAGACCCTCTTATGTTGTTACAAATCATTTGTTAGATGTGATTGACACACTATCACGGTCCCAACCCATTCATACCACACCTTCAACCAAACGCATCCTAAGACAGTGTCACAGTTTGTACCTAGTATCTAAAATTGTTGCCATCTCATCAGCGGTGCCATTAGAAAATTATTTGGCACTGCTTCAGCAGTTTGTGCAGCCAACTTTGGTCCACACATCCGAGCAGCCAAGCGGTAAGATACTAAATCTTTATGGCACGAAGGAACTGGGCATCGGAGCAACTAGGTGCTCCAGAGTCTGGATCCCTGATTTTTTTCGCTGCATCGGCTCGGCAGTGCAGGGCACCGGTGCAAGATGTAGCAACAGTTGTCTTTACACCCGTTTTGGCATACATAGTGGACGGCCTTAGTGCTATTAGTTCTATGTTACTAAATTTGTGCATGTACACACCTGTTAGTATCAATTTGCTGTCATTCAAACACTATCGCTATGCTGTTGCAGTTATATTTACCTTCCTCATAAAATGTTCAATTTGTTATTTATTGTACATGAGTAAGAACTTGTAGCATTGTTGTAGTTAAATTATAGCTTCTGATGTTCCAGAATTTTGTTGTTGTCTTAGTAGCAATTAATTCATTTGCACATTGATCTTTTTGAGAAGATATGTCATAATTAACATGTTTCTTCAGTTTTTCAAAATAAGCGTTGGTGATTTTCTATGTTGCTATAAACCCATTTCCCCTACAATTGTTACTGATCTAGTTTTAAATATTATATGATGAACGGAGTGTTCTTACTTGGAGTGGGTTGATCAAGAGTGGCCACAGTCTTTGAAGATGTGCCTAGCGAAGCTCTAGAGCATGTATGAGGAAGAGAACGGACGTAGGCTTAGAGAAAGTGTTGTCAACGATGAAGAATATTTGAAGATGCGGGATAAAAAGAGGAAGGTGGAGAATGAGCTCAGATTTTTTAAATCAGACATTGCTAAGATGGTGTTGGCGGAGGAGGAGGCACTTTCCCAGTTGGCCAGTGCAAAACAGGTTCTTACTGAACTGAAAGCAGAGGTGGATATGACGAGCCTGGATGATCTCGATTAGGGAAATAAATATATTGTTCTTATGAAGTTGAACTAGCTATATGTTGTGTTGTGTTGTTTTCATGTAGCTATCATACTGTGATGCTATAATATATTTATGTGCCTGATATGAAATTGGCAAATAGCTGTTCGATATGAAATGTGAATTTGCGTAATACTGGAATTATTAATTGTAAACTAATAAACCTGCTAAATGTGTCATGGAACTTTGTAAACGGTTCTAGCAGTAAAAGCGCTTGTGATGGATAGCCCAATGCCACACGGTTTTCTTCATCAAATCGTGTGTGATGTAGTTGATAAAAGCAAACAATTAACCAAGGCAGAGCGTGTGTGATAGTTACACCTTTCACACACGAGCCTACACATAAAACTGTGTGGGATGTACATACGAATGGAAACGTTTTCCCTGGATTGACTGTGTGGGATGTATATAAGAACGGAAACGTATTCCTTGGATTAACTGTGTGTGATATACATACGAATGGAAACGTTTTCCCTGGATTGACTGTGTGGGATGTACATAAGAACGGAAACGTATTCCTTGGATTGACTGTGTGTGATATACATACGAACAGAAATGTTTTTCTGGGATTCACCGTGTGGGATGTACATACAATCGGAAATGATTGGGTTCCGATGCCTCGCCCGATCGCACACGAGCTCATTTTTCCCCAGCCTGTGTCCCAGGAGGGCCTATCCCCGACGATTTCTGGGTCATGTGGGAAGGACCCCCCTATCGCCCACACTCACTTGGCGACGGTTCCAAATGCCGTCGCAGAAAGGGGTTAAAACCGTTTGTATAGCATTGACGCATACCAGTGGCATGATTTGAATATTTTATGTGATGAAGATGCATCATAGCCAAACTATAGGATTTTGTAGGGATAAGCTTTCTTTGGCCATGTTATTTTGAGAAGACCTAATTGCCTTGTTAGTATGCTTGAAGTATTATTGTTCTTATGTTGTTATTAAACTTTTGTTTTGAATCTTAGGGATCTGAATATTCTTGCCACAATAAAGAAAATTACATGGATAAATATGTTAGGTAGCATTCCACATCAAAAATTATGTTCTTATCATTTACCTACTCGAGGACGAGCAGGAATTAAACTTGGGGATGCTTGATACGTCTCCAATGTATCTATATTTTTTTATTGTTCCATGCTATTATATTACCTATCTTGGATGTTTTATATGCATTTATATGCTATTTTATATGATTTTTGGGACTAACCTATTAACCTAGAGCCCAGTGCCAGTTTCTGTTTTTCCTTGTTTTTGAGTTTTACAGAAAAGGAATATCAAACGGAGTCCAATTGAGCTGAAAATTTACGGTGATTTTTTATGGACCAGAAGAAGCCCTCGAAGCAAAAGAGTTGGGCCAGAAGAGCCACGAGGCCTCCACAAGGGTGGAGGACGCGCCCTCCC
>NC_057799.1:352455205-352465981 GCF_018294505.1 Triticum aestivum
CTCCAACCTTGTGGGCTCCTCGTGGACCCCCTGACTTAAAACCGACACCAAAAATTCTTATAAGTACAGAAACCCCCGAAAAGAAACCTAGATGGGGAGTTCCGCGGCCGCAAGCCTCTGTAGCCATCAAAAACCAATTGGGACCTTGTTCTGGCACCCTGCCGGAGGGGGAAATCATCACCGGTGGCCATCTTCATCATCCCGGCGGTCTCCATGCCGAGGAGGGAGTAGTTCACCCTCGGGGCTGAGGGTATGTACCAGTAGCTATATGTTTGATCTCTCTCTCTCTCTCTCGTGTTCTTGATTTGGCACGATCTTGATGTACCGCGGGCTTTGCTATTATAGTTGGATCTTATGATGCTTCTCCCCCTCTACCTTCTTGTAATGGATTGAGTTTTACCTTTGAAGTTATCTTATCAAATTGAGTCTTTAAGGATTTGAGAACACTTGATGTATGCCTTGCATGTGCTTATCTGTGGTGACCATGTGATATTCACGTGATCCACTTGATGTATGTTTTGGTGACCAACTTGCGGGTTTTGTGACCTTGTGAACTTATGCATAGGGGTTGGCACACATTTTCGTCTTGACTCTCTGGTAGAAACTTTGGGGTACTCTTTGAAGTTCTTTGTGTTGGTTTGAATAGATGAATCTGAGACTGTGTGATGCATATCGTATAATCAAACCCGCGGATTCTTGTGGTGACATTGGAGTATCTAGGTGATATTAGGGTTTTGGTTGATGTGTGTTTGAAGGTGTTATTTTAGTACGGACTCTAGGGTTGTTTGTGACACTTATAGGAATAGTTCAATAGATCGATCAGAAAGAATAACTTTGAGGTGGTTTCGTACCCTACAATAATCTCTCCATTTATTCTCCGCTATTAGTTACTTTGGAGTGACTTTTTGTTGCATGTTGTGGGATTGTTATATGATCTAATTATGTTATCATTGTTGAGAGAACTTGCACTAGTGAAAGTATGAACCCTAGGCCTTATTTTCAAGCATTGCAATACCATTTTCGCTCACTTTTACTACTAGTAACCTTGTTGTTTTTATATTTTCGGATTACAAAAATCTATATCTACCATCCATATTGCACTTGTATCACCATCTCTTCGCCGAACTAATGCACCTCTACAATTTACCATTGTATTGGGTGTGTTGGGGACAGAAGAGACTCTTTGTTATTTGGTTGCAGGGTTGTTTGAGAGAGACCATCTTCATCCTACGCCTCCACGGATTGATAAACCTTAGGTCATCCACTTGAGGGAAATTTGCTACTGTCCTACAAAACTCTGCGCTTGGAGGACCAACACGAGTCTACAAGAAGAAGGTTGCGTAGTAGACATCAGATGCTTCTCCGCGGCCGCGGCCGTCCTTGCGATGCCACCTACCCGAAACCAACGCTGCTTTCCGCCGCCAACAGAGGCGACGCCGCCTGCCATCCTACCAATGGGCCGCTGCCGCTTGGGGCTACAGCAGGAGTAGTAGCGACGGGGCCGAGGTCCTTCGTGCGCTCCGGGATGAAGGCCGCAATTTCGTCGAGGTCGTTGCTGCCTCCGGCATTTGGGGTGTGTCGCCGAGATCGAGGCGAGCATGAGGAGCTGTGGCCACCACCATGGTCACCCTGTCGCAGGGCATGGAGCAAGCCCTCAGCCTACAACTCGTGGAGATCACCGTTGCTCTTCAGATCACGGGATGACTGGATCTTGCCGATGTGGCCCTCCTCAACGACCTCCTCTTCGCCCGGTTCACCGGCATGGATCTCGCCACTGCTACCCTCAACTTCTCTGCCTCGAGCTCGATGGCCAGCCACCATGGATTCCTCAGCTGGAGGGTCACATGACCCAGCCGTCCTCCCATGCTGCAGCGGCTAGAAGGCGACATGGCTCTCCGTACATGAAGAGTGGAGTTCAGTCAAGTATATACTTGGCCTCTACTGCTGATCCATGTACATGGAGAAAAACAAACAACCGCTCATTCATGCTTCGCTCCACTCCTTCGCTACATTACTGGAGGTGACATTTTCCTATCTCTCTATCTTGTAACAAGCCTGATGCCTGCATTGTTAATGGATTTTCTTATAATTTATCGCTGCTTAGTGCTTTGTTGCAATTGTTCACCCAAGATTCTTATATATAATCTAAGCGTATGTAGACATACTTAGCTTTGCTATTCCATTTTTCTGGCGCATAGAAATAAGAGTATTGTCCAGGTTAGGATTTCAATTGAGGAAAAAGTGAACAAGTAAAATTTTCTTGCAAGAAATATAATCTAAGCTATTGATGTTTCTTCCGTATCAGTTCTTGAGTTAGATTAGACTGTCCATCTTCTCATTTTCATTGCCACGCTATTAAATTTGAATCCGCCTTTTTTATTCCAATTTAAATCAACATCTATGGAATTTATAGCACGAAAATACTCTCAAAATATCATACCATTAAATTTAAGTGGTCGGACCCTCTCCGGACACTGCACAAGTGGGAGCTACGTGTACTGTGCTTTTTATATTTGGTAGAAATTTCTTTGGAGCAAAATTTTCTGGACCTCCCATCATATTTGCCCCTGAACGCTGATAAAATTTAATGAGCTGCATTGAGAAATTTTGATTGGTAAAGCTATAAAGTTTAGTCTATACTACTATTAAACAAGCAAACATTTTCTTCCCTAACCATACCCTGCTCAGTGTACACATAACAATCCGGAGTAATTAGAGCCACAAGATCGAATCCACTTATTTAGATCTAATCGTAAAGATAACAATAATCCTCACCAAAAGTGTGTTTAGCAATTTTAGAGGGGAGACAAAAAATCTGCCATCCACTCGCCAGCATTATTTAGGTACGGGAAAAAATGGCACAATATACGGAAACAATACGCCGGGGCAGCGGCGCATCTTGGGGAATCAGGGAGAAGAAGGATAGGCATGGCGGCGACTGAGGAGGTGCTCGCCAGCGCGCAGGATTGGATCGGGGTGCTTCCCCGCAGTCGCGGTCGTCCTTGCGATGCCACCTACCCGAAACCAACGCTGCTCTCCGCCGCCAGCCGAGGCAACGCCGCCTGCCCTCCTACCCACGGGCCGCTGCCGCTTGGGGCTACGGCGGGAGGATTAGCGACGGGGCCGAGGTCCTCCGTGTGCTCCGGGATGAAGGCCACAATTTCGTCGAGGTCGTTGCTGCCTCCGGCATTCGAGATGTGTTGCCGAGATCAAGGCGAGCATGAGGAGTTGTGGCCACCGCCATGGTCACCTCGTCGCAGGGCATGGAGCACGCCGTCGGCCTACAGCTCGTGGAGATCACCGTTAGATAGATTTGGATCCGCCTTTTTTCATTCCCATTTAAATCAACATCTATGGAATTTGTAGCACGAAAATACTCTAAAATATCATACCATTTCAATTTTTATTTTTTCATATTTGGCATAAATTTAAGTGGTCGGACCCTTCTCCGGACACTGCGCAAGCAGGAGCTACGTGTACCGGGCTTTTTATAGTTGCCAGAAATTTCTTTGGAGCAAAATTTTTTGGACCTCCCATCATATTTGCCCCTGAACGCTGATAAAATTTAATGAGCTGCTTTGAGAAATTTTGATCGGTAAAGCTATAAAGTTTAGGTCGAATATGTGATTGGTGGCGATACGCCGAATGATGTGGCGGCAGATGGGCTATGCTCTGGCAATGATTACAGGGATGGCGCAGGAGGAAGTTTGCGATGATGGTAAGGAGTTAGTGCTGGGAAGGGGAAATGGTGTTGGTTGGTTATTGTCTGTCATTTTGTGTATTGTCTGTCATTTTTGTTTGAGTAGCTGACATCCTTCTCTCTATTATCTCTCTGTTGTTTCTGTCTATGCTCAGGAAAGAAGAAATGTCCGAAGAATGACCAATGCGGGTTATTACATGATTTGGATGTATGGTTAATCAATACACTTAAATTTGTTAGTTTGTCCCATTCATGGACACTTTTATATTGATCATTGACTTATGGATTTTTGCTGCATGTAGGTGCAATATTTTTGAAAGTAAAGGTTTCAAGCATGGTTCACTTTTAACTGGCGATAATGCTCTCGAGTCATATATGAAGGAAATATGCCCTAGAGGCAATAATAAATTTATTATTTTATATTTCCTTATATCATGATAAATGTTTATTATTCATGCTAGAATTGTATTAAACGAAAACTTGATACATGTGTGGATACATAGACAAAACACCGTGTCCCTAGTAAGCCTCTACTAGACTAGCTCGTTAATCAAAGATGGTTAAGTTTCTAACCATAGACATGTGTTGTCATTTGATGAAAATGATGTGATGGACAAGACCCATTCGTTAACTTAGCATATTGATCCTTCAGTTTTATTGCTATTGCTTTCTTCATGTCAAATAGATATTCCTTTGACTATGAGATTATGCAACTCCCGGATACCGGGGGAATACCTTGTGTGCTATCAAACGTCATAATGTAACTGGGTGATTATAAAGATGCTCTATAGGTATTTCCGAAGGTGTTTGTTGGGTTGGCATAGATCAAATTAGGATTTGTCGCTCCGAGTATCGGAGAGGTATCTCTGGGCCCTCTTGGTAATGCACATCATAAGAAGCTTTGCAAGCAATGTGACTAATGAGTTAGTTGCGGGATGATGTATTACGGAACGAGTAGAGACTTGCCGGTAACGAGAATGAACTAGGTATGAAGATACCGACGATCGAATCTCGGGCAAGTAACATACTAATGACAAAGGGAATAACATACGTTGTCATTATGGTTCGACCGAAAAAGATCTTCGTAGAATATGTAGGAACCAATATGAGCATCCAGGTTCCGCTGTTGGTTATTGACCAGAGAGGTGTCTCGGTCATGTCTACATAGTTCTCGAACCCGTAGGGTCCGCACGCTTAACGTTCAATGACGATTTAGTATTATATGAGTTATGTGATTTGGTGACCGAATGATGTTTGGAGTCTCGGATAAGATCACGGACATGACAAGGAGTCTCGAAATGGTCGAGAGGTAAAGATTGATATATAAGATGATAGTATTCAGACACCGGAAGTGTTTCAGAATGTATTGGGTATTTATCAGAGTACCGGGGGTTATCGGAACCCCCGGGGGGAAGATATGGGCCATAAGACGGGAGCACACCAGCCCACAAGGGGTGGCACGCCCCCCCCTTAGGCATGTGGCCGAATTGGAGAAGGAGGAGAAGGGGTTCGTCCCCCCCTTCCTTCTCTCCTTCCCCTTCCCTTTTCTCTCCGGCAAAAGAAGGAAAGGGGGGAGGCCGAATTGGAGGAGGCCCCCAAGTAGGATTCATCCTACTTGGGGTTCCCCTTGGCTGTTCGCCTCCCCATCCCACCTATATATACGTGGGGAGGGGGCGCCTAGAACACACACCAACAATTGTTAGCCGTGTGCGGCGCCTCCCTCCACAGTTTATGCCTCGGGTCATATCTTCGTAGTGCTTAGGCGAAGCCCTGCGCGGATCACTTCACCATCACCGTCACCATGATGTCGTGCTGACGAAACTCGTTGTGGCACCCCGGCTCAGAGCGACCGGTTTACCATGCATTGCCAGCCCAGAGACCATGTCTTCTGGCAACACACAACATCTTGGTACAGAAAACAACCGCTTTATTGATGCTAGCGGAACAGAGTTTATATTACAACAGCTGTCGAGGCCAAGCGGCACACCCGGTGTGGCTGAACAATATGTACATTATTTAGTGAACATAAAGGGGCCTCGATCATAACAACTACGCGGCAGCGGAATAACGTCGTAGCGGAAGCTCCATATCACAGGGACACCGATGTGGACACGATCTAGACTCGAGCAGCGCTCCTCTCCAACGTGACTTTCCTGAAATCTGGCATGACATGTCAGGTCAGTACATTGAATGTACTTGCAAGCTCACAATAGGAATAATCATAATGGCAAACAATATCATGATACTTAACCAATTAATAATAATGCAACACTATATGTCAAACATGTCGTGATCATGATCGAACGTCCCTCGGGACAACTTACCAACCGTGATCTTTCTTGGATCACAAACAAACCATCAACGTGGTCTTAACAAGAGTAACTCGTGATCCTTACGGCGATCACAACCACGACCAAAATTTGGTCCCGAACATCGCGATGGCCTTTCTGCCATCCTCATCAATGCAAAGTTCATAGCTTAGTGTGCAAATTTTATTAAACGTTGACTCATGGTGGGACCTACTACGAGGTGTCCGTGACCGTGGACTCGGCTATCGATAGATTATAAACTCTGCAGAGGTAGCACACTGTACCCACACCACGGAACCCATGGCCTCGCACTCCCATTCGGGTGGACCAATGGCATTCCGACGAAACCCTTCCATTGCCATGACACTCTCCCGGCCACTCCGACCCAATCCCCAACGGGCTAGTCCTGGGTGGCCCCGTGTCTACCAAAGACACACCGACCATTGTCGTGGCCAAAACGATCCCACTCGGGGACCCGGTACCATAATCTCAACAACGGGCACACAAGGTTATGCCTGCTTACCGGGCCAGGGTAAGCACGACGTAACCTTCCCTGGTTGGAGGCACCGACCAGAGGCAATGTCAATGGACCGAATCAAGGCCTTACCACAAAGGCAAATGTGGTTGCACTGGGAAAAACTCGATTCAGCGGCACCATGACCCAGTCAACGGTATATCCAAGTTGATTTATATTCAAGTTCAACTTAAAATGAAAATGACCGGTGTCATAGCATGCCATGAAATGCAAAACTACACATGCATCACTTAATAACGAAAATGACCGATGTCATCCATATTCACACTAAGCATAAACATCAACAACTCATATTACTTTGCTGATCAGGATACTCACATATTAACCAAAATATTTTGCAGCAAGTTTTAATATTTTCTCATGCAAGAACGTAACTCCGATTAATTTCTCACATGAATAACAAAGATTTTACCACAAACAAATCCTAATTTCTTTATCAACCAAGTGAGGTTCAAACATTCTGTAAGTCAAGTAAAATGACTAAACAAGTACTTAACAGAATATTTTCTAGCAAATTTTTATCATTTTATTTATGCAAGAACATAACTTTAAATAATTACTAACATGCATAACAAAAATTATTTCTATCATCACCACAAATAGATCTTAGCTTTGCTTCACCAACTAAGCTAGTTTCCACATTCTGTAAATCAAGCATATTAACTAACAAACACTGAACAGAATATAAATAACACAATAGTTATTTAAATGCATGGATTAATCATTTCATTCAAGTAAGAAAATCATAAATATTGAAATGACACCATGAAATGTTGCTGTGGCTTGCCTTAGTGCAGATGAGGTTCACAAGCCTTCTGGTGATCCTCAAGACAAGCCTCACCCTCTGAAAATAATTTTAAACACAAAAAGAAAATATCAAGAACACTTCTGAAATCACCAGAAATTCTAAACAGCTCAGAAAAATCTCATCTTTGGTGAGCTGCTAGATTTCTTTGCAAAGAACAAGATGCAAAAAGAATCAATTCATTTGGACTTATGGTTGAGGAGTTATGACTGTTTGAAGTGTTCTGTAAATTCAAATGAATTTGAATAAAAATAAACAGACTGAGGGGGGTGACGTCGAAGGCGTAAAGGCCCAGGGGCGCCACCACTCATACCGCTTCGCGCGCGTATAGAGTGGCTGACTAGCGGGCCCCGCTAGTCAGGTGAGGAGGGGGGAGAAGGAAACAGAGGGAGTCGCAGCTTCGCCGGAGCTCTCGCCGGCGACGAGGACTCCTTGGCCAAAACGAGAGGGAGGGATGGAGAGAGGGGACGGTGGCGCACCTGCCCGTACCCGTAGCGTAGCTAGGGGTGGTCGGACGGCGTCGGAATCAACCTCGCAAGCGGAGGCAGAACACGGTGGTCGCCGGAGATGAAGAAGACGACGAGCAGAGGCTACTCTAGGAGCTCCAGAGGGGCGGGACGGCTTCACCGGAGAGGGGCGGAGGCCCTGGAAGGGTCGCCCTGGCCTGGGAGGGGCTGGAGCTACCGCGGCGACCAGAGGGGATCGCCGGCGAGCTCGAGCTCGAGGACGGCGGCCCGCGGCCTGCCCGGCCGGGCTACGGCTTCCTACTCGCTTGTGGGGTGTGTGGGAGTGCTGGATGGTGCTCGAGGAGGCTGGGGGCGACTCTATTTATAGGCGAGCGGCGAGGGGGTTTCGGGCTCCGCCGGTGGACACCTGTCCACGGCGCCCGGCGACGAGCGGCGTCAGTGAGAGGGGGAGAAGGCGACGCAACTCACGCGACAGCTGTGGGCGGACGGAGACGAGCACAGGAACGAGGAGAAGGCGACGAGCACAGTGCGCACCGCACTGTTGGGTTGGCCGGACCGTGCCCGTGCTCACTGCGGCGAGCTCCGGCGTCGGCGAGTGCCAGAGGGGAGTTAAGGGAGTTGAGACGAAGATGGTGGCGAAGTTTGGCGCGCTACGGCAGTCGGGGAAGCAAGCACGCGCGAAACAGAGCGCTCGGCGGCTCTCAGAGCGCGTCGACACGCATGCCAGCACCCCTGGACGAAAGCGGTCACCGCGTGGACTATGACATCAGGCCGAGCTAAGCATAAACTTCATGTCTGGCGTGTTGTTCGTGGTAGATTGAGATGTTACCACGCTTTGGTTTGGATCCAGGTGCAGTAGAGAAGTTTTTACACGCCAGGTAAGTTTCTGGTCAGTAACTTTGAGAGGTTACTGAGGTCAAATGGCTGGGAGTTAGAGGCTGTACTTTGGAGGTTAGCCAAGAGTTACTAAGGTGAAAATGCACAAGAAAACCCAGGCACAATGGAGCAAGTAAAATGGTAGTTGCTGTAGAAACCACCATTTCTGTCCAGAAAAGAAAATATTTTCTGTAGCAAAAATATTCCAAAAAGTGATGAAATATTTTTGCTCAGGAAGGTGCCCTAGGGTTCAAAGAATATTTGTGAATTATCTCAGATTTTTCTGGGCCATAAAAATTAGGGTTGCTTTGGAGCATATTGATCTGGCTAGGGTTTTTGAGAGAAAAATGAATATTTTTCATTTAAGAAAAATATTTCAAAGATTATTTTGGGATGGATCAGAAGGGGAATGATGATTAGGGAGGGAAATGAAGCACTTGGGTGAAAGCCAAGGGTACCCAAGTGTTTAAGTCCATATGAAAAGATTCAAAAACTCTAAGTTTCAAATTGAAACCAAATAAAAAATCAAGCAAATGAGAGAGGGCAAAAACCAGGCTGTCACAAACCTCCCCCACTTAGAATGAATCTCGTCCTCGAGATTCGGTTGCTTGGGAAAACCACTCTGGATAATGTGAGTGTAGAAATTCTTCCCGCTCGCAAGTTGATTCTGA
Organism: Triticum aestivum; assembly: GCF_018294505.1. Taxonomy (NCBI): domain Eukaryota; kingdom Viridiplantae; phylum Streptophyta; class Magnoliopsida; order Poales; family Poaceae; genus Triticum; species Triticum aestivum. Next base: position 352,464,569 of record NC_057799.1, read on the forward strand.
CTCTGTGTGATGCTCCCACTAAACTTTGTAAAATGTCCTCACTTTACTGCGAGTGACCCTTTCCATCTGATCCAAAATTCTGAACGGTCTCTCTTCATAAGTTAAATCATTTGCCAATTCTACCTCAGCCATAGCAGTCCTTTTCTCGGGCGGGGATATGCATCGTCTCAATTGTGAAACATGAAACACGTTGTGCACGTCTGCCAACTCAGCGGGTAGTTCCAATTGATATGCAACAGTACCCACTCGAGGCATAACCGGGAATGGACCAATAAATTTGGGGGCCAACTTTCCACGAGTCTGGAATCTCTTGACTCCTTTCATAGGAGTGACTCGGAGGTATACGTGTTCTCCGGGTTCAAAACTGACATGTCGGTGCTTTGCATCATAATAACTTTTCTGTCGAGATTTGGCCAATTGCAATCTGTCTCTGATTTCCTTAACTTGTTTCTCAGCTTCCATCATGAGATCTGTTCCGAAGATACGGCTATCTCCCGTTTGAGACCAATTTAAAGGAGTGCGGCACTTACGACCATATAGAGCTTCATATGGTGACATTTTCAGACTGGTCTAGAAGCTGTTGTTATAGGAAAACTCGGCATATGGCAAACAGTCTTCCCATTTGGGTCCTTGGGCTAAAGCACAGGCTCGCAACATATCTTCGAGTATTTGATTTACCCTTTCTGTCTGTCCATCCGTCTAAGGATGATAAGCAGTACTATATTTTAGTGCTGTCCCCAAGGCTTGATGGAGGCGTGACCAAAAAGCGGAGGTAAACAGGGAACCTCGGTCGGAAGTGATAGTTCGGGGTACTCCATGCAGACTGACTATTCTGGATACATACAGCTGTGCAAGTTGATCTGCTCTGTATCTGGTGCTGATCGGGATGAAGTGAGCAACCTTGCACTACAAAAAAAAGACACATCCGTGACATTTTGGGCCAAACGAAAAAAATTATGTCATACATATGACACTTCTATGACGATGATTGTGACAAAACCCGGTATCATCATAGATGTGGTGGACTCCTACTTCTATGACAAAAAATCATGACAGAAAATGGGCTTTTCGTCCTGGGCGGGCCGGAGACGCAGCTGCATGACATTCTTTGGGCCGTCCATGACGGAAAAAACCGTGGTAGAAGCGGGGGCGAGGAAAATTTCGGGGAGTTCCCGGTTACGGTGGGAGGTCGGGGGCCGAGCGATGCGTGTTTCTCTCGTACACGTACACGCGTGTGTGCGAGGCGTTGGCTCTAACTGAACCCGAGCGAGGCGTTGGGCTCTAACTGAACCCGAGCGATTGCATTGCAGGCTACGCATTACTGAACCCGAGCGATCGATCGATGGCTGTTAACTGAACCTGGTCGAGCGATTCGTTCGCTACTGCTGCTAACTGAAGCCGATCGATGCTGCC
>NC_057799.1:352466448-352472464 GCF_018294505.1 Triticum aestivum
GTGCCCGTGGAGGGGTGGTTGAACAGTAGCCGGTGGAGTAGCGCGCGGTGGAGGCTGGATGAACAGGAGCCCGTGGAGGCTGGAGGAAGTCGACGGTAGCCCGTGGAGACTGGAGGAGGTCGACGGTGGAGATGAACAGTATCCCGTGGAGTCCCGTTTTGCGGTACGCCACACCCCTCCCGATGAACAGGACCCCCGTTTCGACCGTAGGAGGTCCGTTTCGTCCGTTTTGCGGTACGCCACACCCCTCCCGATCAACAGGACCCCCGTTTCGACCGTAGGAGGTTCGTTTCGTCCGTTTTGCGGTACGCCAGACCCCTCCCGATGAACAGGATCCCGTTTCGAACGTGGCCGGTCAAACACAAGGCCGTTTCTTCCGTTCTGCGGTACGCCAGGCCTCGTTTCCATCGCCTGTTCCGTCCAAGCCCTCCCGATGAACACGACCATGCATTCCGTTTCGACCCAGCCGGTTGGCTCCCACGCGTTCCGTTGCCTCCCGACGAACACGACGCATTCCGTTGCCTCCCCATGAACACGACGCATTCCGTTGCCTCCCCATGAACACGACGACGACGTTGTTTCTCCGTTCCGACCCAGCCATGTCAACGAGCCCTCGCCGTACATATGCGCGAGTAGGCGTTCGAGACCCCGCCCGTATGTACACATACGTGACCGTATTTTCTTTCTTGCACCCTGGCTGCTGTACGTACGTGTACATGCTACGTGCGCGCCTCTACTACGACATGTGCGCGCCTCTACATCCACCAGTATATATGTACGTACACGTTCGCGACCAGAATGACAACGCTACGTACGCTTCGACCAGGTGGGTCCCGACTGTCAGGCACTTCCTTGGTGCGAAGATGTAGCTGGTGGGTGCCGGCAGTCAGGGGGGCGAATCGTTTTGTTTTTTTGCCCGGACGCACTTCCTTGCGTGCGAAGGTGTAGCTGGTGGGTCCCAGCAGTCAGGGGGGAAACATTTTCTTCGCGAAATACGGTGGCCCGTCTGGTGGGTCCCCGCTGTCAGGTGGAGGAATAATTATTTTGCGCGTAATAAGGAGGCACTTCCTTGCTGCGGCCGTGGACCCATCTGTCAGCGTCTCCACACACAGTACTCTTCCGATGAAAGTCGGTCGTTGACCACATTGACCACGCCGCGCCGAGAGCACCACGGCGGTGGACGACGGCGAGGCCTAGGAAGGGGACGACACGGAGGCAGGGAAGACTCGGCAGTTGTTTCCCACGCGGAGGGGAGTACGACTATACGAGGGTTTACTGGTTCGTCTGCCGTCGCCAGAGAATAACAGCAGGTGTGGGTGAGTAGAGGCATGGCTAGGCCAGCGATGGGAGTACGGTGGGGCGGTGAGGCCTACGCGGCAGCACAGCCGGCCGCGGGGAGGAGGGAGCAGGCAGTCCCGCCGGCACTTGTTTGAGCGGCTGGAGCAGGAAGAGCAGAGATTGAAGAACACGACGGCCGTTGGATGGACATCCAACAGTCAGTGCTTGTGCGTCAACCTTTTTTAGGAAAGCCTCAAATATGTGGAAAACAGCATACAGCCCATCTGCCATTATTTATAATAATGTACAGCCCATTTGCTAATTCTTAAGAATTTTTTTGGAGCCCATCTTCTTTTTGTTAGCATTACACCCCATATTGTGGCCACGGTTAAAAAGTATACGAAATTTTGCATATTTCGGTGCGGTCAACTGTTTTTAATCCAGAAATATCGATTCACATTCAAACTATTTTGAAAAATAATTTATATAAATATAAAATCCAAATAATTGTCCACGCATAAAAATCAATGGAATTTAAGATCTTGTAATGAAAAAAAATTGAAACTAATTCCCGGTTTGATGTGTTTTAAAAATGTACAGCCCATTTCTGGGCAAACCGAATGAAACTCTCCTCATCTTGAAAGATTTGCAGCCCAGCAGGGCCGATAAAGCAAGTAGGCCTTGTTTGGGTATTTCTTAAAAAAAATAGAACTGGGCTAGCCATTTTCAGCAAGAAAAAAACACAACTGGGCTCATGATGTGGTAAACATAAATAAAACCCTGGCTAGATGGGCCACAGCCCCCGCACAGCCCCGTTGTTACCCTGATCCGTCGCTAAAACTAGTATAAATAACAACTGCTTGTTCCTAAAAAAAACTGCGTGACTTGCTGGGTCCCTGGTGTCAGCCGCTCGTAGTGTAATTCTCTCGTTTATTGACTACGTTGACAATGGCGTGAGCCCCAGATGTCCAACCATTAGGAGGAACCATATTTTTGGGCTTGTACTATAGAGGCACTTGCTTGCGTACTGCCATGATGCTGGTGGGTCCCTACTGTCATCCTCTCCACGTACAGTCATCTCCTTGTTCCTCTCGGTTGTTGACGACGTTGACAACGCAAGAGGGCGGCGCACCGCGCACGGCGAGCGAACCAAGGCCGCAAGGCGGTGGACGATGGCGAGGCCTCGGACGGAATGAACAGGAGCCGTTGAAGATGCGCCGGTCCAGTCGCAGGCGGAGGGGAGTACGAGGGTTGACTGGTTCGGGCGCGGGTGCGTGTTGGGGCTGATGTCGCCAGAGAATAACAGGATGTGTGGGGGAATAGAGGGAGGGACTGGCCAACGTTGGAGGGTACGTACGGTAGGGCGGCGGAGGCGCAGCCAGCCATGGGAGGCGGGAGTAGGCGAAGCCGACAGGGTGGTTTGGTTTGGGCGGCTGGAGGAAGAAGAAGACAAGAGATAGAAGATACACGACAGATGTTGGCTGTCAATCCAACGGCTGGTAGGCAGAATCGTTTGTTGACTGGCTAGTAAGTCGACACCACCTTGGATAGGCTATTTCCTCGCAGGTCCCAAATGTCAGAATCCAAATCTGTCACGGTCATGCAGCCTTTCCTATGAAAATTTACAGCCCATTTGATGTGCTAGTTCAAAATAAGTTTGTGGGTGCTGGTGGGGGCTAATCACTTGGCATCTGTAATGCACAGTGAGCTCAAGCAGCCGGCGAGAGTGATGTTATTTCCCTTGGTTGGGTTTTGTTGCAATATTTCACTCTAAATTAAACGAATGGCAAGCCATTTGCCTTGTTTCAAAGAAAATATGACAGTCACAGCCGAGTTGAAAAGGGCAGGAACATCTAACTCCAGCTTACAAACTGTACAAAAGCACGAGGGTTAATTGTTCATCAGGTTTACAAAAAAACAGATTGAAAAGGGCAACAACATCTAACTCCAGCACTATTTTTGGCAGTCACAGTCAAATGGATCGGTCAGGTCCATAGAATGAACATCCTGGGTCGTAAAATTTGTTGGATTATGACCACAATATGTTGTAAACAGAAGCCCGACACGTTCAGAAGCTCTTTTTCCCACCTGAAACTCCTTTTTTTGCTCTTCGACATACCCATCCGTCAAAACCATGCTGCTGATAAACTTAAGGCTGATGGACAATAGTAACCTCGCATTCAGCAGGAAGAATGTGACAAATCTTGTGTTTGCACAGTTGGCTACATATCGTTCTAGCGTTATTGTCTTCAATCGAATCTCATGAGAAGTGAGAAAATCCCGATGCTTACGAATCCACCGATTGGTTATAACTTTCTTAACCCGTCCTGTTGCCTAAATGGACATGAAGATTGAAAACAGTTAAGGTCTAAAAGAAGAGTGTCGAAAGAGCAACAGCTGAACGATTAATTCTAGTACACTATATGCGGGCTTCCAATGTGCGTGAAATTATCACCTTTATATACAACTTCTCCAGACATGGAAAGCATTGCAGCAAGCCAATAATCTTGTTCAGATCAAAACTATTCATTTGGATATATGAGATCTTGACAGAATCCAGCACCATTGATAGGCCATCCATGGAGAAACTCTTCATTGAGCATAGAACATAATATTAGTACAAAATGTGTACTCCAAGATGATATATAAATTATGCGCAGAAATTTAAAATGCAGCTTATGGTTACAAGTGTAGATGATAATATAAAGTACCTGAAGAACTGTGGAACCAAACACCATATTGAAATGAGCACAGAGATCATGTATTACACCCAAGGTCTCCAGTTTAGGCGCAAAGAGGACGGTTATTTGCAACGATGAATAACTAGAATCAAGGATCAACCTTTGAAGTGAAGGGGCATCTTGGATGATGAGCTGCCTTCCGTTAAAAGAAATTCTAGTTCTTACAAGGTTAGGCGACTTTATTTGGAGACAACTGATTCTAACTGTGAAAACAAGCACCAAGCACTCCAGCGTAGGGCAACTGGAGTGGATGATGCTGTGCAATGAGGCCTCCGATATACGAACCCACACAAGTGAAAGTTTCTTGAGAAATGGGAGTCGAAGGTTTAGTACCAGATTGTCTGGTAGGTAGCACAGCGCAAAGGTGGCGGTGTGGAGAGACGACGAAAACCGCGAGATGGACATTGGTGCTGAGGGCACAAGTTCATGGCGTTTGGTATGTGGTATGTGATTTCCAGGGGAATAGTAGAACTCAAGCAGCTGTAGTTCTGTGAATTCAGGGGATTTCAGCCAGGCGTCCACCGTGCAGGGCATGGTATGCTTGCTCAGGTAGCATGACGGGATGCAGAGGCTTTGAACGGAGCCCTGGTGGGAGGAGATGATGGCTCTGGGGATTTCAAAATCATTGAAGAGAGATAGCTGACGACAGTCGAGATTAAGGGGCACGGCGCGCCATAGAGGGCGCCACCGAATTGAGAGGACTTGGGTGCGGCAGCAATCCTTGGTGGGGAGAAGCGAGATGATCTCCCCAAGGACGGCGTCCGGGAGATCGCTGATGCGGTCCACCCGAGATTCTACGGGTTCCTGGGATCCGGTGGGGGCGGGGTCCCCGCTTCTCCCCGCGCTGCCGGGTGCGGGATCTACAACAGGCGTCGCCGCTGGCGGGAGCCTCATCTTCTTGGCGCTGGGGTCAGCCGGGTCCATTTTCCTCGAGGGCGTCGCATCGCGCTCACGGATTTGAGCAGAGTAACGAATGACGAGCCTAGTTGTAGTGCGAGCGAAGAAGAAGGGGAGCTGGGGGTTTTCTGTAGGAGTGAGGAAGAAGGGGAGCTGGGGTTTTCTGTAGGAGTGAGGTGAGGAATTTGGGTGTACGAGTGGAGCGAGCTGACGTGAGGTGGGTGGGAGCGAGGAGGAAGAAGAGCACCCAGGTTTTTTTGGGGGGGGGGGCGGTGTGCTGGGTGTGGGTAGCGCCTCTCATTCAGTAAATATATGGGGTTTTGAATTGATTTTACTATTTACTAGTGTGGATGGGCTGTTTTGTCTTGGGCCCAGAGAAACAATTACTACTAGTACAGTGGAGACACTCTACAGCTACCCAGAAAAACAATTACTACTAGTACAGTGGAGACACTCTACCGCTTCTGGCTCCTCCTAGGTCATTGAAACGTCTCCCTCTACTGAATGCCATTATACTTTTGTTCACCAACATGCGGGCCATGCAGCGCGCGGGCCCAAATGCCATCCACCAAATTAGAAGGCAGTATGCAGGCGGAGAGTCACCCCAGTCGTAGCGCGGCAGTAACGAGCCGTCGTATCACAAAACCCCACCTCCCCGCAGTCTAAGTTTGACGGACGAAGCAACCATCATTTCACTCTTCGTTGAATCCCCTTCTCCCTCACCGTCTTCAAGAAAGGCAACACTCGCATCTGCCACTGTTCTTCTCTCCGAACGAAGGGAAGGTAAGCGAATCCGTGATGTTGGTATATTTTCGTTCCGAGAAAAAAAAAGAACTTTTGCAAAGCAGTAACCGATCCTCACTCTCTTTTTTGTTTCATTGTCATTGCAATTGTGTTTTCCTTTCAGTGGTCTCCTAGTATTCGTCAGTTTCATGATGGACCAAGGAGAACCAGGCAAAGATTTGCCGATATTGGAGCAGACGCGGGAGGCTGATCCCCACGAGACAGAGAGCTCCAAGAAGATGGAGGCAACCACCGAGACGACCCCAGATACGCTCACGGCCACTAGTTGAGGTTACAGCCCCCGTGGCACTGCAGGA
>NC_057799.1:352472721-352484117 GCF_018294505.1 Triticum aestivum
TTGCCGATCTCGATTGTGGTTTTTCATCTAAGTATGTGGTGATTTTTTTAGAAAAGGAAGTATGTGGTGATTAATAATGCAAAATTTTATTAGCTTCGATGCCATGCTATACATAGTGGTTTAAATAACTTGTGTTTCTTATACTGAAAAGTAATTCAGAATTTGTTTCTGTTTCAATTAGAGCCCTGATGCAGACAAGGATTGTGTGGTTGTACATGTCACTCGCTATGAGGCGGACGACCTGAATATACGCACTGGGAAAACAGAGTTCTTAGGCTGTTGGATCCTGGAAGCCATTTGCGGTTATACCAATGAAGAGTTGTATTCCAGCCTCACTGTTGTCAGGCGTGTTGTCCAGGGTGTACTGAAGCACAAGAAGTTCAAAGCTACTCCTTCGTTTGCGAGGCATACTGTTCTTGTCAAGCTTACGCAGGAAGATGACGTGGCATGCCTCCACAAACAAGTTTATCAGTGGCAAGGCCACAAGGTTGTCTTCATGAAGGTTCACAGGATTGAGCTGCTGCGGGACGTCCTCGATGATGTTCATGGCAAGGTCCGTCTTGTGTCCAGCCCAAATTAGATCGAGGCATGAAATAGTTGCCCCAGCTAGTGTTTAATAGTAGTTTGGATTGTGTCTAATTATCTGAACCTTGCCTGTTATCGACCCCTCTGGGGCTAGTACTCTATTTGAATCCGTCTATGGGAACTGCTGCTACTTTTGTGTGCCCATGAATCATGTGAGAACCATCGTAATTGTTGCCGAAAAAGATGCGTCCTCACTAGTTTTTTCATGAATATGGCATGGTAAGACATAAGTTGTCATGGTTTATCATACGAGCAGTGTGTGTTTTGATGAAATAGAGCACTCGTTCGAGAATCGTGCGCTAACGTATACATAAGTACTTGTAAACACTGTTGGTGCTACCCCACTTGTAAGCAGTTGTGCAAAACACGGCACATTGGCTCAGCTCGCTTCAACACTAGGCTATCGACCAGCTAACAATCAACAATCTGCTGTCTGACATATAAGCAACTATGTATCTTGTTACAGTGGTTCATGCAGTTAATTGAGGCCACAATGTAATAAATTCCAAACGTTCACACGCTAGTCCAGCGCTCATGTGGAACGCTCACATTAAACTCGTCTTCATAAAAAACTTGAAAAGCATAAGTTAAGCAATTTTATACATCTCAATGATTCATAGAACATAACAAACATATACTAGTTCACAGCAAAAGACAAAGTTGTGAGAAGGTTTACAAATCAGGAAAAAACAAGCAAGGCTTCTCTAAGCAAAGGGCCTCCCGGCAGGCTTAAATTTCCTGGAGTTCACTCTGGTTTTTTCTTGTTGCCACCATCCAGGGTTAGGTTCTCTCATTCCAGAATAACCAATTATAATTGTGGTCTCAGCTGGAATGCTGAATTGAACCATGCAGTGTACTGACCAGCTGAAATGCTTGTGCATTCCACTAAATTTAAGCACCGCTATTTGCAGAAATAAGCAGACCACAATGCCTCTTGTCCGCGCACCTGTCCAAAAAACCGCCGTGCAGCCGTGCCAGCTAGTCCTCGGTCCATGGATGAACTGGTAGAAAGTGCATTCCGGACTAGGATGCAGTTGTTTTCGCTCGTCCCTGCACTGCAATCAGGAAGTAAAACGTACGAATCAACTTCTTTTAGATTGCGTTGGTCATTCTACCTTAGTTACTACCAATGTAGGGATACCTTGAAGACGGGAGGTTAGACGACGACAACGAGGGATAGCCATCTCATTTTGCGCAATTGTACTAAAACTGAGGTGTGTGCTTTTGATTGCGCGGATAGAAACGATACGGAGACAGACATCCCGAAACGATATGGAGACAGACATCCCTATTTGCGCAAATACGAAATACGGTTATTTAAATAGTGACAGATATTACTACTTTCCCCCGTTTCCTCTTAGAACCAAGTCCTAGATTCATGCTACAGCTTTCCCACTTTCTTCCCTGTTTGAACCAACGCTTTGAGTCGACTGTATGAACTAGCTTTACTTCTAATAATAGTAGAAGTATAGGTGGCTTTGGAACAGCGGACGGAAGTAGAAAAGGATCCACACGAAGGGAGCTGGGCGGTAGAGCAGGGTAGGTTTCGAAGGAATATATACCTGAGGGTCGTCGGCATGTGGCAAAGACGGCGTCGGGAGGCCGCATCTTGGCCACAATACCGCAGGGAGGAAGAAGGGGTCGGAGGCCCTCCCGAGCTGGCGCTCTCTCGGAGAGAACGGCATGGCTGCCGATCGGGACGCGCGGGCAGCCGTTGGTCTCCTCCCTCGCCGCCGACGATGGCGTGAACGATGCACCTACACCCCTGCCCTGGTCGAGGTTGTCCGGCCGGATTTGTGACCAGCCGTGAGCTGAGAGAGAGTGTGGCCACCTATGTGTTGCTTAGATCTGGAGAGCATCAGAGAGTGAACAAGAGGAACCCTAGTAAAGCAAGCGCTAAGGCTCCTGCTTTTATATACAGTGGAGTGATTTTGTTGTACCAGCTTCAAAAAAATGCGCGCCTACGTGTACCCGCGAGTGGGTGTGAGAGAACTAGTGCGTGCGTGCACCACTTCTCTTCGTGAGAGTACAATATACTATGCCCAAAGAACGTTCGCCGCAAGAGTAATACTATAAGTGTGTGACGTGTGAGCTAAAATAAAATGTGCGCGCCGTCTTTTGTTTTTTAGAAATTCTGAGGGTAGGGTGTGAAGAGCACATATGTGCGTGACGTCTACCTGCAGATAGACGGTGGGTGCGACGTGCGAGTCTGCGAGAGGACTCGGGAGAGTCGTGACTCGTGAGGGTGCGTGTGCGTGAGAGAGAGGGGGGCACGTATCAATGCAATGCATGTGTCCGTAAATCATTATCCGACAAACGTTCGCCACAAGCCTTTTCCTGACGAACGCCGTAAGAACCGTTAGATCGGCATCCGACAGTGTCAGTTTTGCCATGTCATTTAACAGAACAGCCACTCCTCCTACACACAAATCTTCCACGTGAGTGTTAACAACTGCCGTATGCTCCCTCCGTTCCGAAATGCAGTGCATATAGCTTTATTGAAAATTCGAACCTCGCAAACTTTTACCGAGTTTTCGTGTACCAAATTGCACATGTAGAATACCATGTATATATCATTTCATTCATCTTCGAGAGGTAACTATAAAGATGGGTGAGGAGTCTACAAAGAAAGACCATCGTATCACCCGCAGCAATTTCAAGCATCCTTTAGTGTCGAGGAATATCATAGGAACTCTATATGATATGATTTTTATAGGATTCTCCTTTAGAGCCAATTGGTTCATAGGAATAGATTCATATACTCCACATTTCAAAGGAAATAAACATGATATCATTTCTATAGCTTCAGAGCCACTTGGTTCATATGAATGGATTCCTATACTCCCTTAATTTCAAAGGAAAATAAACATTAGGGTATATTCAATAGAAAAGTTCCTATGATATGAACCAAATTACATCTCTTTTCTGATCCCTCCTCATAGGAATTGAGATACATGTCATCTCTAGATTCAATAGAAAAGTTCCTATGATGTGAACCAAATGACATCTCTTTTCCAATCCCTACTCATAGGAATTGAGATGCTCCATGTCATCTCTTTCCCTACAACTTCCATGTATACATCTTCTATTCCTAAATAGATAGTACAACCCACTAGTAGCTTTTTTCCAAAACATGCAACTATGGCACAAGAACTATATAGTGTGCCAATAACTTTGAAAGATGGTCGCTGGATGAAGCTAACCCGATAGTGCAGAGATAGGCAAATCCGAGCACTACTGGCCGTTGGATATCATCAACATTCCACCAAATCTGCCACATGTACAATTTAGAAGACTCCATGGTTGAACTTAAGCATAATGCACAAACCTCAAAACACAAGCACTTCTCCTTTGTTCTAGAATCTTCTGTAACATAATTGATTATTTTTTTCTAAATGAATTGCCATTATTTGTTTTTTACTTTATGATTTATAATGCACAACCCCATGAATCTTAACATTTTTATAAAACTAATTGATTTTGAATGAGATGAACTATAAGAACTAAACGAACATCTACATCATGCATATATGACTCAAAGCTTTACATGCTATAGTGTGTATTTATTCATAATTTGGTTTCGAAATCTCATGCGTTCAATACATGTGTACCTTACTAGTTTTGAGTAGAGTAGCAAATTTCACGTGGCCCCGGGTATATCAAAATGCAGGGCCCATGCATCATTGCCTTTCGGTCGAACCTACATCCACAATTTTTTCTATGTACTATATCTCCACTGGTCCCCGAACCCAAAATGCTGCCTCGTTCCCGTAAAACCAAGCGGCCCACACATATTTAAGGCGTCGACTCGAACCCGTTTACTACGACGTGGCCCCGCACGCCGTAGTACTCCTACAAACCCTACCGCCGCACTCATCATCGGTTTTCTTCAAGAGGACGAGGGAGAAGCCGATTTGTAGTGGAGGCGCTTTCAAAAAAAAGGATCTGTAGTGGAGACCCCTACCCTAGGGTGCCTTAGGTAGCTGCCGCACGCATCATTCTTTTCTCTTTTCTTTATGCTCTTGCACCCTAGAGTGAAATGATGGTTGCTTCGTTCGTCTAGCTTAATGCGGGAAAGGTGGGGCTTTGTGATTTGACCCCTCATCACTCATTTTCTACTACTGCAGCGCTACGACCGGGGTGCCTCCAATTCCAACCGCTGCTCCGAACTGTAATTTGGTGCATCGCACGTGGAACAAGACGGTGGATGAGCCACATGTCGGCTAAAGGGGTCCTGTTAAGTGTGTCGCCATTTCGTGTGCGGACTGACCCTGCTTGAGTTGCTATGCCAACACGACAGGAGCAGCCTACCACTTGGTTTTGCTCCTTAGTGAATCCCGACTATATTGATCTAAAAAGATACATGCTGAACTACCCTCTCCGTCTTGGTTTTTTTATTTTTAGGCGTCTCGGTTTATAGGGCCTGCACGCAGTTCTAGGTCATCCATTTGACTAACTAAATATGAGTTACTATGTCACAAAAAGTATATCATTGGATTCTTAAGCGGATGTAGTTGTATTTAAAAGTCGAGGGTGGGGCTTTTCCTGCGCGGTAGGCGGGGCAGTTCCGCCTGGTCGGTTCGACAGAGACGCGAGAAGACGAGGGAGTAGGCTACTGCAAACGTAGGGCTGTGTGATTTGACAGCGAGTTACTGCTGGACAGGTGGGGCCCCGTGATTTGACTTGCCATTATCATTTTAACTGCGGCGCTACGATCGGCGTGAGTCTCCCGATTCCTGACCACCTCCATACAGGTGCCTCTCCCAATGCTCCACCATGTAGTAGAGGCTGGCTCTTGCATGAGAGCCCACTTCTCCACTTTTTCCTTGCCTCTCTTTCCTCCACATATGCAAAAATTCCATGTAAAGCGCACTATTGTACTTACTTTTACTTGCTCCTATAGGTGCTTAAGCTTGCCACATAGGCATAAAGTCTGATGTGGCAAGTTAATCAAGAAGAGAGAGACTAGTTTGGTGACCCAAGGAAGAAATGGTGCTAAGCGCGTGTACCTAGGTGAAAAGACAATTTTGAGTCTATAGCTAATTAAATGAAGCAAACTTAGCAACACCATTTCATTGGAAGAGGTCACTCCTTGGCAAATGCAATAAATACTAGTACTCCATGTGTCCCATAATATAAGAACGTTTTTGGCACTACACTAGTGTCAAAAACGTTCTTATATTATGGGACGGAGGGAGTACGAAGAAAGAGATAGAGAGGTGTAAAAAAATACACTTATAGCCAACCTTGTTGTAGTATGAGTGACTAAGTGATGACTATGTATGACATGCCAACATCAGATAGCCTAACGCACCGTGTTAAATCTCCAAGGGCGCGACCGCGCGAGCGAGGCGACGGTCGTGGTAGGCGCAACCATGATACGGGCTGCTGGCAGCCCTTGGATCTGAGATCAAACGGTCGCATGCTAAGTTGCTGAAAATTTGCAGAATAACCCTCCAGGATAGGATATTCACCCATAGGTCTAGAATCACGCCATGCAACCATTCGATCTCAGATCCAAGGGCTCTCGGAAGCCCGTATCATGGGAGAATGGAAAGCCACTACCCTGCCGTTCGCACGCTGGCAGTTCGCTCCTACTCGTCCCCGCACGTCCTTCAATACTACGGCGGTTCGCTCCTAGTCGTCCCATCCATTCACATTACGGCAGTTCCACTAATCCTAACCCTCCTCCCAAATCCATGGCGTCCCAAATCTCCACGATCAGCGGTGAGTACAAGGTTAGAACCATCACCGGCGATGAGTTCGACGTCATCTACACCCGTTCTTCCGCGACGGTGAAAGGATGCCTTTCTCGCTTCAGACGCATGTTCGAAAACTCAGATGATGAGTGGATCGCTGGGCTAGATGTTGAGTACACCACAGTCCTGGGACGAGAGAAGGATCTAAAGGACGAAGAGAGGAAGAAGCCCGCCATGATCCAGGTTTGCGTACATAACGTTTGCTTGGTCTACCACATATGCCATGCCGACGTTGAGAGCCAGGATTTTAAGAACTTCCTCAAGGACAAAACAGTGAAATTCGTTACTGTAGACTTTAAGAACGACAAAGAAGTCCTGGGTCGGATAGGCCTCGTTGTAGGCAACCCCTTCGACCTCCAGAAGAATCGGCTGGTGCCCTCTCGTCAGCCTTCAATGCTGACCCTGGCAGGAGCCATGGTTCATCCTTCGTACCGTAAACTGGAGAAACCTCATTACACGTTTCATCGTCATGCATGGGAGCGGAATGTACTAGATATAGACCACATCCACTACGCTGCAATGGATGGCTACCTTTGTTCAATATCTACAAGGGTTGGATGAAGAGCAACAGCCAAGTGTGCGGTTCAAGCAAAGAAGTATCGGCCAAGAGGAAGAGGGACAAGGACGAAGTCGAGGACGTGGACGAGGACTCCGAGTAAGGTGGCAGTGTCGTTGCTCATGGTGGTTCTAAACTTCTAATGCAGTGTCTACCGGATTAGTTGCATAGTTTAATTTCAGGTGTGCTTAGTTTAATTTGAGGGGTGTCTTGTGCTGAGCCCCCAGCAGAACTACATTATGTTTCTTCTCGTTACTTTAACTCTTCAGTATGTACATACTACTAGTATTTCTTTAATAGAATTTAGCACCCCAATTAAGCACATACTAGCTTTTTTAATAGTACTATATGCATAATTTGGCGACGAGCGCTCTCTATATGTACCATCTTTTTTTTAATTTCAATTTTTGCTCCATGGCGCAATCCATCAATAGTACTACTGTACAAAAGTATACATTTTTTAAAAGGCTAGAGTACTGTTCATCACATATATAGCCAGTTAAATTCTCAACCTAGAATGATGTGCATGCCATGTAGTAAACCGATACGGAGGAAGTATAGTAAAAATGAGGTGATTTTACCGAGCGATCGGCGGGGGAGCATGGCCTGTCATGCGGTCCCACGTGTCATGATGTACCAAGGCGATGCGCGTGTCCCTCTTGAGGCAGAAGCAATACTACGTGGTTTGAGATGATGGCGAACCGAAGTGTGAAATAATGGTTGCTTCGTCCGTCTGGGAAGGTGCGGCATTGTGATTTGACGTCTCATTGCTCATTACTACTACTGGGCCGGTACGAGTGGGGTGCGTCCCCCCTGCTGTTCTGCACTGTTATTTGGTGCTTGACACGTCGACCCAGTTGCTATATGTCCCACATGTCGGCGACAGGAAGTACAGAATTCATGAAAGGGAGCGTCGACGGAGGAGTATACTACAGAATTCATGAAAGGGAGCGACTTAGTTTTGGAAAAATCTGTTTTTACGGAGTACGTACCCACTAGGGTTTATAGGGCTCATCTAAAAAACATTCGTTTTTTCGTTTGGTAAGTCTCAATTCTACTATACTAGTAGTAGTACCATTACATGTTGGATTTCGAGGTGCGTTAGATCACCCGACGCAAGCAGTGTCAAGAGGAAACTAACCAATGCATGTACAAGTTCATGGAAATTTAGTGGTCATTCATGCATTCGTTCTAACTAATGCCTCGGTAAACATAACTTCTTGAGAAAAACGAGCGTACTAATTACTTGCGCAAACTACGAAATTAATTCGACCACTCACCGTCTACCTTGGTTGGAGAGATTTTGAAATTGAGCCATAAACTGGAAAGGAGGGAGTAGTAACTTTTGTCTCGATTACTATTTGTGGCCTTGTATAGATGCAAAATGTATTTTTTTATAGTGGCCTTGTATAAGTAAATGGAGGGAGTACTAACCAAAGTACGTAGTAGGGACGAGGAGTAAACGGAGGGAGTAGTAAAATTTTCTCCTCGTGCTACGAGCCACCGCGCGCGTGGGCGAGGGAGCGGCCGTACAGTAGTACTACTACTACTACTACTACTCGTAAGCAAGCTTCACCTCATCCCGCGAGCCACCGCGCCCGTGGGCGGGGGAGACAGCGTACTAAGCAAGCTTCTCCTCATTCTGCGAGTTGACGGGACACATCAAAAGTACTCCAGTGTATAGAGCCTTGCCTCTAAGGTAGGCCCCACATGGTTTGCCTCTTTTTTTAATTTAACATAACACGTCAAGTCGCAATTTGTTTGTTCACCCGTGGTAGACGATCCTCCCTCCACCAAGTGGACAACCATTACACATGCCAAATTACCACATGGGCTGCCTTTTTCCTACAGAAATGAGCTCCACCGTGTACCCGCGCGGGTGTGGTTGGGTACGAGACGGGAGTACGTGCGCCGTGCGTGCACCTCTTCTCTTCGTGCACGTCCCCCACCTACGTGGGTGTGTGTGAGAGAGATACAAACCTAGACATAATGCGTCGTCCATCCCCATGCCTCCGCCCAGTCCGACCACCAGTCACCACCACGCCCCACTCCTCCTCACCTTATCTCTCATCTTTCTCTCTCCATTTTTATATACAAGGGGCCACTATCAAAATTACAATTTGCAGATATACAAGGCCACTAACACTAATCGATGCAATATTAATGGTGTTTGCCTCATGGTACTAGCAAAGCAGGACATTAATTATCCCTTGCATGCATGCGGGAGTTTGTAAAAAATGCATCTTGATGTTCCGTGCAATGCACGGGCATCTTGCTAGTCCATGAAAACAACACATGGCAAAATTCCACGGCGAACGAGGGATTTGAATCTGTTGGGAGGGGCTGTTTGGATCTTGCCCGAGGTAGCCAAAATATTGGCGACCCTTTTGTCCACCGGTGCCTTTGCCACCGATGAACGAGGAATGGCTCGGGTGCTCATGTTGTCATGCATCCTCCAGCGCGCACGTTGGAGACGAGCTCGCACGAGCTGTGTTTTTTTGTCCCACAACGCCGCCCGAGCCGCCTGCAGACCGGCCGGCGACCCGCAAATTACACCATCCAACCGTAGCCGCACACATTATGACAGCAACTCAACCAACCGGACGAAATTCACGCAAACACGTAGGCAAACTGATATTTTGTATAAACAACGATGAAAATCATATAAAATACCGGATTTTCATACAAACATGACGGATTTCATTACATTCAAATGAACTATGCGGTGCTAGTTCTGGACAACACAGGTATATAATACCTGGCCTAAATGGTCGCCCGCCGATCGATTTGTGTTCCTCATTTCCGGCAGCACGATCACCGGACTGCCGGGAGCCCCGGAGGTATATGCTTCAGCGCAAAGGACGGCTCGCTTCCCCACAGCCCAACTGATATCATTGGCTGGTGCCGAAGATGATGGTGGCCGGCACCGGTTCGAGTTTGTCACCGGCCACTACTTCGCCATGGCCAGCACCGGCTCGAGTTCATCCTAACATTCCTCTCTTCCGTGGAGCCCATGCGGGGTCGACGAAGGTCCTCGCAACAAAAGGATCCGGCAAGACACCTGCTATGTACGCCGGCGTCGCCTCCGCGGTGGCCTTCATGGGACCAAAGCGGCGACGGCCTCCCGTGTTCTACTTCTCCTCGATGATGGCGGCGGACGCGGAGGCGCTGGCCACCGACTCGTCGCTCTCCGCGCACTCGGCTTCTGTCACTGCTTGCATGGCGCGACCGCCGACATGGGAGTCTCGGCCATAGAAACGAGAGACGCGGTACGAGGCGGCGGCGTGGACGGCAGCAACGATGCCCGTGCGCCACTCCTTGTCGAGCTGGCCTGAAGTAGCGAGTTGCTGAACCGCATGCCGGCTTGGGGCGGCAACTGGCTCCGTCGGGCGAGGGGAGGGAGGTGGATCAGCGAGCTGCATAGCTCATATCCGTCGGGCTACCCAGCCGGCTTGGATGCGGAATAACTACTCTTCATAAGCCATTGTAAGAGTGGACAAGATGGTGGAGGAGATAGGGGAGCGGCGGAGGTGTGCGATTCTTGGCCCGCGTTTGGCCTCGTTTAAATAGGAGATTAAATAGACGGCGGACGGGAGGAGCTCGGCCGGCGTTGCGTTTAACGCCGGCCCGGTCATGAATGGACTTGTGTCCAGAGTGGGTTTCTCGGCTTCCACACGGGCGGGTTTCTTGGAGGCGTTTGAATGCGGCACGGAGGCGTGTTCAGCTGGGCGTGCCGCGAGTGGCGCCCTCGACTCTGACCTAGGACACCGCGCCGTTCTTCCACTGACGTGTGGGCTCTTTGGGTGCATGGCCTGCATGTCAGTGACCCAACGCAGGCAGCGCACAGCAGAGGAACCTTTGGTGGGCCAGGGCGGTCAGAAGCGGGCATTTCATAAACCGATGATTGTTCATTGAGTGTGACGTCATCTTTTTCATGTAGATAAGCCTACTATGTTGATAGCCCGTTCGATACGTTGTGATTCATAAAGACCGCTGCAAACATCAATGTTCTGCTTATCACAGATAAGATTGATTAATACCCATAACAATCCATGTCCTTAACAAAGGGTGCATGCACGTATAGGTTGAGCGTGTGTCTTGAGTCGTGTGCTATGTGCATGCAGGCGTGCGAGTGTTGCGTGCGTGCAAGGGTACGTTTCAGTATTGCATGCATGGGTGCGTACGTGCGTGTGTTTGTGAGTGCATGTGTACGTGTCAGTGTTGCACGCCAGCATGCGTGCGTGTGTACGTGTCAGTGTTGCACGCCTACATGCGTGCGTGCATGTGTACGTGCGGGGTGAGGCTACACGTCAGTCGACTGGCTTTTTCATCTCTGGTCATTAGATTTTCCAGCCGTTGGATACGAAATCAAGGGCCTCCAGTTTATCATCAAATCCACCCCCCTGAGCCGACAGCCACCACCGGCCGAACCGCCAGCCCCCGCCGCCCGCGGCCGGCCCGCCCTCCCCGAAACCACTCCCCACCGCCGGTCCGCC